>NC_047103.1:170152050-170226739 GCF_902500255.1 Thalassophryne amazonica
AATGCACACACTTGTTTTTGTGGACAAAGTTATAAGTTCAGGTCTGCTTTGTTTTCTCTATTTTTATTCACTTGTAATGTTCATTCCATTTTCCAATATTTAAACACTGGACTCCACCTTTTTATTTAACAACAACAAAAAAAAAAGCCAGCATTGTGGATTAGTGGTTAGCAAGGTCATGGGCTCACTTCCCACCTGGGTCTTTGTGTGTGGGTTTCCTCCAGGTACTCCAGTTTTCTCCAACAGTCAAAAACATGCAAATTTAGGGACTGTTCCTTTCTCTGCGCCTGACCACAGCAGAGTTTCTACATCTGGAGTTTGTCCCCCATCACCAGACTGTGGTTGCCCACTGCTCCTAGTGTTTGGACTGTGTCTAACTGTAATTATGATGGTTAGAGAAGAGAAATTTCACTGCATGCATGTACAATGACTAAAAGTCCTCCTTCCTTCTTGCTTTTATTGTTTTTCATGTTCTTTTAAAAGACCTCCACCTCTTTGTGATCCGATCCAAACAGTGGATTTTGTGATCTGTGACATCCCTACCGTTTACTCATTTGAGAAGCACATGACCATTTGAAATAGACTTTGCTGGATGTGATGCAACTGTAACACTGAGGTTTATGGAACAGCCAATGCTGTGATCTTTGTGGAATCAAGAAATGTCCCCTGATTGCAGTGCTTGAGATGCTTAGTAAGGACTCTAGAGTGTCTGGCTTAGTCTTGATCCAGGATCATCGCTACATGCCTAAGACACACTATCAATGATTTCTTGCACACTGCCATTTAAAGGCCACTCTGAAGGAGCAATAAGGGAACCGTTAAGCAAAAAAGCTATTGATATCGGTGGATCGAATATTTCTTAACGATACCCGAAAGGAACCTGTTCCCGATACCCATCCCTAGGACAGAGGTGCTTGGCAAAGCTGATACCTTTCTAGGAGAATGAAGGGCCAAGTCTTTAGGATCCTGATGCTTCTTGTATGGGTGTTATGGTGCGTTTACACATAACCAAGATGCGTTACGAATGTCATTTTTCTGTCATTCGTGACACATTCCTGACATTCTTAATGTGACTTAACGCATCTGAATAGGTTTCTTAATAGTGCCCTTACCAAAAAGTAGTACATGCAAGTATGTTTCAAGTATACTTCCAGTTTACTTTTTATATACTTATCAGTACTATTTTTTGGTAAGGGGCGTGTTGGTGCGTGATATTCTTGATATTCGTGGAGCATGTTTTTGCCTGTCAAAAAAAATCTTCCACAAATGTCACACACCACCCTCATTTCGTCTCATGTCGTGGAGGTCGCAACTGAGCGTATTGATCTGTCTTGATGAGTATTGATCCTTAATAGAACGTGACAACATTCGTAGTGGTTCCTGTGATGGTTCTTGGAGCCCAAACTGTCACGCGTTATTACGAAGTGACACAAACTGTCAAGTTTTGACATGACTTGTAACGCGGCGTCACGACGAATCAGTTTTCTGTCACGTGCGCACAATTAAACTCGGCTCCAAATGTCGTTCCACAGTTCCTGCTGAAGCGCCTCAGGATGCTCCTGCAGGTGTTCCACCTGCTGTTGTAACCGATGAGCGGGAGAACGAGTCTGAGCCAGAGGAACGAGAGGAGACTCACGTGCAGTCAGACATCTCTGCACTTCCTCCAGTCTGGGGGAGGAAGAAGCGTGCGCACAATTAAACCCTGCTGCACCGCAAGTCGGCTAAAAGTCTCATTTCAGTGCTCTTCAGCGCGCTCCTGCAGGTGTTCCACCTGCTGCATGCGCCTGATGTTTGGGAAAATGCACGAGACGAGAGCCGCATGAAGCCACACATCTGGCTCTGTCCTCCTCCTCCTCTCTGCGCCACTCCATGGCACAGAGCCCAACTATGCATGCAGTCACAAAGTTCTTCTGAAAAACTGGAGCGATCTGGATTCGGTTGGATGAATATGGGTGTGCGTGGAGACAATTCACCTCGTTCACAACGTGACAGAAAATGCGTTGAGTGCGCAACAGTGCGGAACACTATTCTTGACCGTGCGTAATGGTTCGTGATAATTCTCCAGCAACACGTGTTATTAATTGTAACGTGTGGTAACAGGTTGCAGCAGTTCCTGAGGACACCTGACGCCTCTGCCCTGAATGACCACATTTGTGATCAGCGGCCAAGAATGTGTACTTCGTGGCATTTGTGACTTGTCGTCGTTATGTGTAAACGCAGCATTAGACTCGGACCCCAACCAAAGACCCAAGGAAACGACAAGATGTCTTTGGAACCATCTCTCTTGGGAGGATTGTTGGGTACCACTTGAAAGATACCTCACTGAATGCAATGTTCGATCTTTCAAGGCAAGCCCTGTATGGGTTGCTGCAGAGCCATATCACTTCTGTCGAAGTGGCCAATCCGAAGGTGAGAATTCTTACTTCCACGACTGGCCGCCCGATGAAAACCACCCCGGACTGCATTAATTGTCTACTGAAATCAGCTGGTTTTGTTTTGTCTCTAACAGCCAGCTGATGGCTCTCACTGCCTGGAACAAGATTTATAGACCAAGCTGACCTGAAATGAACCATTCTACATTAAATTGACTTTATTGACAAGTCTGACCCCTTTGAAACAACATGCATCTGTATTGAGGTCGGTGATGTTTACATCGGCCAGAAATGGCCACCAGAGGGCTCTTGGTGTGGCAACCCATAGCCGGTATAATTATCAATAATAATCAGTACAATTTTTTGGTAAATAAGTCAGAACCTCCCAAAGTAAAAAAAATAAAACGGTCAGCAGATATCCCCATCATAAATTTGTCAAATATGATCGCTCCCCTTATTTGTCAGGCTCTAAACATAAACAATGTTAGGTGATTAACTACTGTGGTTATTTCCCTTACTTATGCGAATATATGATTAAATAAAGTGAAGCACAAAAAGTCGTGAGTAAGTGTCAAATGGCATAAAACCGATACAAATCGTGACAAGAGCACGACGTAAATATACTCAACAAAAATATAAATGCAACACTTTTGGTTTTGCTCCTATTTTGTATGAGATGAACTCAAAGATCTAAAACTTTTTCCACATACACAATATCACCATTTCCCTCAAATATTGTTCACAAACCAGTCTAAATCTGTGATAGTGAGCACTTCTTTGCTGAGATAATCCATCCCACCTCACAGGTGTGCCATATCAAGATGCTGATTAGACACCATGATTAGTGCACAGGTGTGCCTTAGACTGTCCACAATAAAAGGCCACTGAAAGGTGCAGTTTTGTTTTATTGAGGGGGGATACCAGTCAGTATCTGGTGTGACCACCATTTGCCTCATGCAGTGCAACACATCTCCTTGGCATCATCTGTGAAGAGAACACCTCTCCAACGTGCCAAACGCCAGTGAATGTGAGCATTTACCCACTCAAGTCGGTTATGGCGATGAACTGGAGTCAGGTCGAGACCCCGATGAGGACGACGAGCATGCAGATGAGCTTCCCTGAGACGGTTTCTGGCAGTTTGTGCAGAAATTCTTTGGTTATGCAAACCGATTGTTTCAGCAGCTGTCCGAGTGGCTGGTCTCAGACGATCTTGGAGGTGAACATGCTGGATGTGGAGGTCCTGGGCTGGTGTGGTTACACGTGGTCTGCGGTTGTGAGGCTGGTTGGATGTACTGCCAAATTCTCTGAAACGCCTTTGGAGACGGCTTATGGTAGAGAAATGAACATTCAATACACGAGCAACAGCTCTGGTTGACATTCCTGCTGTCAGCATGCCAATTGCACGCTCCCTCAAATCTTGTGACATCTATGGCATTGTGCTGTGTGATAAAACTGCACCTTTCAGAGTGGCCTTTTATTGTGGGCAGTCTAAGGCACACCTGTGCACTAATCATGGTGTCTAATCAGCATCTTGATATGGCACACCTGTGAGGTGGGATGGATTATCTCAGCAAAGGAGAAGTGCTCACTATCACAGATTTAGACTGGTTTGTGAACAATATTTGAGGGAAATGGTGATATTGTGTATGTGGAAAAAGTTTTAGATCTTTGAGTTCATCTCATACAACATGGGAGCAAAAACAAAAGTGTTGCGTTTATATTTTTGTTGAGTGTATGTCGTCGGGCTGATTTTTTTTAAACAGATGAGTAGACAGAATTTCTGATACAGTAAGGGTTGCAAATCGGTTGATCGCCGTTTTAACCTCCTGACTTTTTTCTAAAAATAAACAAAACAAAAAGATCAGAGAACTTGTGACCTTTTCTTGTTGAATCGTGACTTTTTGGCTTTAATCAGAGCCAATGATCGTCACTATGGAGTGCAAAACGCTTAGTTTAAGTTTGAAGCCTTTACAAACAGACATGACGGATTTTCCAAACTACCTGTTAATTAGCAGGTTAGCATTAACTCACACTGGGCCTCGCCATGCGCCGCTTAGCTAGCCGGGCCTGTAAGGATTACCTGTCGGGAAATCTTTTCTACTTACTCACTAAAACCTGGCGTGAATTTAAAGAGTCCCAATCTGAAGACGACCTGCCGTCGAAATGTCACACGACAGAAATTAAGATAGGAGCGAAATCACTTTAAAACTCCAGCCGTGCTAATGCTAACGGAGCTAAAAGCGGCTTCAAATCCAAGAATTCTGCCTCGAGCAGAGCCGACACTCGCCGATAAACAAATGCCACCTTCCGCCTTCAGACCAACACACAGCGACCCTCACCGCAAACACCACGAAACACAGCACGGACACGGCTGAGAAAACAAACTACTTACCGAAATTAATGCAGATAAAAACCGGTTTTGAACCAGCGGAATCGAGTTGAGTACCGGAACTGTCTGCGGCCCAAACAAAAAGATCTCCTCCCGTAAGCTCCGCCCACTGCGCGTGCGCAATCTCAGGACGCGACTTCACAAAATAATTCATAACTCATTTTATTGTGTAAAATATTTGTATATACGATTGCATATAATGACACATCATAACAAATCATAACATTCAATAAAAACAGCTATTAATTAAAATCTAGTGGCATTCATTATACTATAATACAGATCATAATTTGCTTTAAAAATATCTGTACTTGAGGATAAGACCACTTCAGGTGGCAAACTATTCCAGATCTTTACTGCTCGGTTACTAAAGAATTCTTTCTTCACATTTAATCTAGGTCTATTAACTTCCAAGCACAATTCATGACCTCTAAGGCCAGTATACCTTCTCAATTCAAAAAATACAGTGGGGTCAACATTCTCAAAGCCATGCAAAATTTTGTATATTTCAATCAAATCACCTCGAGTTAGTCTGTCTTCAAGACTTGTGAGACCAAGCTGCAAGAGCCTATCCTCATAAGACAAATCTTTAAATTCTGGAACCAACTTAGTAGCTCTCTGTACTTTCTCTAAAATATTTTTGTCTTTCTGCAAATATGGTGACCATGCCTGCACACAACATTCAAGGTGAGGACGAACAAACGTTTTGTATAAAAGAAGAAAGGACTCTTTGTCAATAAACAAAAAGGCCCTTTTTATCATCCCAAGAATTCTATTGGCCTTAGCTGCCGAAAGAGCAATGTGGCGGGAAAAGGATAAGTCCTTAGAAATCAACACTCCTAGGTCTCTTTCTTCTGAAACCGCTTCTAATTGTTTTTCATTCATAAAATATTCGTAACATGGATTATTTTCTACCAATATGGAGAACTTTACATTTTCCTTCATTAAACCCAAGTAACCATTCTTCAGACCAAGCCATGAGACTATGTCTGACTGGAGGTCTTCCCCATCAGCTAAAGAAAGGATGGGGTGATACACCTTCATGTCATCGGCGAAAATTTTACAATTTGACTTTATTGCACATGGCAAATCATTAATAAAAAGCAAAAACAATATCGGCCCTATGACCGATCCCTGGGGGACACCACTGGTGACCTTCATCCAAGAGGACTTCACACCATTCATACAAACTCTCTGTTCCCTGTCACTTAATTTTCTATCCAATTACAAAGTCTTCCTTCTATACCGTACTTTCACATTTTATAAATGAGTCTGGCACTCGGCACAGAGTCAAATGCTTTTCGAAAATCGAGATACAGGGCGTCAAAGGGTAAGCCCTCATCATACATTTGCGTCCATTCTTCAAGAGTAACAAGTAAATTAGTGAGACAGGATCTGCCCCATCGAAAACCATGCTGATCGTTCAGAGCATTTTTTCTATAAAGATTACAAGCTTATCTCGAATGATTTTTTTCACTCATTTGCAAACCTGTGATGTCAGACTCACAGGCCTGTAATTACCTGTTATGGTCTTTTCACCTTTCTTGAAAATTGGGGTCACATTGGCCCTCTTCCAAGTGCCAGGAAGTCTACATTGGTCAAAAGATTGTCTAAAAATGCAAAATAAGGGTAAATAGATGGCCTCAGCTGACTCTTTAAGAACTCCAGGATGTATTTCATCCGGACCCATCGACTTATTAGTATTCATCTGAAGCAACAACTTTTTCACGTCTTCAGGTGAGAAAAATATGTCATCTAAAACATGATGTTCAACAATTTGACCATAAAAATTAAAGGGATCACCAGTGATGCCGGTAACGCGTTACTCTAATCTGACCACTTTTTTTAGTAACGAGTAATCTAACGCGTTAATCTTTCCAAATCAGTAATCAGATTAAAGTTACTTCTCCATGTCACTGTGCGTTACTATTATTTTTGCATTGTGGGTCGATAGCAGCATTAAACTTGGTGTGTGGGCAGGAGGTCGGGGTTCGACTGAACTGCCCACTTTAAGCGAGCTGTGAGCTTTTCATCCGCGGTTTTCTGCAACAGCTACGACTCGTCCTCACCTCTTACAACACACCTGCACTGAGCTTTACAAAGACATTTTTATGCTTTTTTTTTTTTTTTTCTCCGAGCCACTCCGTATCTGCTGCTAAAAACAGCTGATCCTCCGCGACGCGTCAACAACTAACACTATTTTCTACTCAAATGCACCTAAACTCTCTTTCTGAGGACCACATGATGTGAAAACGCAATAAAACTTTCTTACCTGTAAATCTGGTCATGTTTTTTGCATAAATAAATGTTATCCATTCTTTGTGCTCAAACGCCAAAGCAGGAGCGAATCCAGAGGGAATGGGGGCGTGGGGCAGGGATGTGCCCCCCCCACAACACCCCTAGATTAAAGGTCCAGTTTTGAAGCCTTTTTTTTTTTTTTAACTACAACTACTAATACTACTTAAAATAATAATAATAATTTCGACAAGTAAAATGTTTAGAGAGAATTTAAATGTTAGAAAAATGTTAGAATGAATTTAATAGTTACATTTATAAACAATGTAGGTTAGAAATTGCAAGTTTTACTGTTACAGTGCTGTCAACAGTTAAATATGAGGTCAAGAAAGAGGTCTTTATTTTACTTTTTATAAAACAAGTATTTATTTTCATTGAAGCCAAGAAAGGGTGACTATAAAGTGAGTTTTGGCAAAACAAGTATCATTGTCATGTTGAGGTGGCAGAGGGTTGTTGTCAGCACCTGGGGAAAGTAACTAAAAAAAGTAACTAGTAATCTAACTTAGTTACTTTTCCAATTGAGTAATCAGTAAAGTAACTAAGTGACTTTTTCAAGTATTAATCAGTAATCAGTAATTGGATTACTTTTTCAAAGTAACTGTGGCAACACTGGGGATCACATACCATTTCGACATAAATACATTTCATAAAATCATTAAACCAGATCAGGCTTTTATCTTCTTCATTCACAAAGACCGACTGGTAAAAACGATTTAACTCAACAGCAATTTCTTCATCATTATCAATAATCATGCCATTTTCATTTTTCAATTTTTCGATAGTAAACCTGTTTTTAGTCCTATTATTTACATACATATAAAAAGCCTTGGGGTTCTTTTTGATCCTTTTGCAGAGATTTTTTTCAAACACTCTTTTTGCTGCCCTGGTTTTTTTATTGGTAGCATTTCAGGCCTTAACATACTCTTGATATCTAGCGTAAGATTTCGTTTCCTGATATCTTTTAAAGGAAAAATATTTCTTTCTGATAGCCTTTTTAACAGAAACATTTAACCTTGGTGGATTGATCTTGCCGCCACTAGTTATTTTTTTTACAAAAGGTAGGTATTCCTTAACAGCAATATTAATTTGCTTATGAAAATACTCCCATGCAACATTCACGTCATTTGTAAGTACACAAGACCAATCAACATTTTTCAATAAATTACAGAGTTTTTCGGAATCTGCTTGGTTATAATCATACCTAAATAACTCACGAGTACATGAATGATTGACCTTAATATGAAAGTCCCAGGTTAATACGCTGTGATCAGCATTACCAATAGGACATCCAACATTAACATGCTCTACTGCAACCAGCGAGGAAGAAATGACTAAGTCTAAACAACTTGGGGAATCAATCCCTCTCTGTCTAGTAGGCTCTAGCACATTCTGACATAGAAACAAATCACAGATTTTATCAAAGAATTTCTGTGCAAATGAGTTTTCACCTTCATTTACAAGGCCATTCTCCCAGTCTATACTTGGCAGGTTATAATCGCCATTTATCAGCAGCTTACCTTTACAAATTCTACTTGCAATATCAAATTGTTCTAACAGACTCATATTGTACTCATCACTTGCATCTCCTTTTCTACAAACAACACCAAGTAGATTGTCATGGCAACCATCACTCTTCATCCAAACCCACAAGGTGTCTTTTAAATTCATGTCATTCAACACATTGCATAATTCAACATCTATATGGTCTCTCACCATTAGTATAACACCACCTCTGACTTCAATTGTATCTTTATGTAAAAGTTTAAAACCAGGTATGCTTAAAAGACAATCAGGTATATCACATTTTAACCAAGTTTTGGTTCCAAATATAATATCCGGCTTTTCCTCACTCACACGGAATCTGAACTCATCAATTTTACTCAGAATACTCTCAAAATTAGCAGCCATACATCTAACAGTGTTAGATGTTAGGCTATCACAGTCGGAGCTAATTACAGCTAAAGCCCCAGCAACCCTTGATTGTAATGTCACAACAGGGTCATGATGTGTGGCTGCTTCCTATGATTGTACGTTTGCTTGTTCTCTTCGTACAGCCCGGTTGTTGGTAACAACCCTAAAGTTCCGTATGATGAGGTTCTGTTCTCCATTTTGTTTCCTTCATTTCAACTCATCGCGCGCTGTTCTGTCCTTGTCCCTCTGTGACTGAGTAAGGTCAGGGTTCACGAAAACACTTGTGCCAGTCAGTTGTTGAGCATCGGAGAGACTTTGCGCTTGCCAGAAACTGTCGCCTTATGGCCCAGTCACACGGCACTTAACGAAGGGTGACGAAGCCCTGACGAAACAAGAAATCTGGACTTTCGTTGACTGTCGTTGACATCGTTTAACCTTCGCGCAGCTTCGTTCCTGCAGCGGGCGCTTCGTTAGAATTTTTAAACTGTTGAAAAATTTGAACTAACATCATCAGCATTGCGAAACCTCACACAGACAGGGCGGGGTTTGCCGTCATTCATGATCGCTCCCAAGCGGAAGTGAAAATAGAAATCGTTGCTTTTCAAAAATAAAAGTCCTCAGAGAGACGACTGGAGAGAAAAATAAATCAATAAAAATAAAGAGTTTACAGGCCCTGAGAAGTCCGAAGATAAGTCACTTTCCGGATTTATTTTTAAATAAGTAAACATGAAAAAAAATGAATGATATATATATATATATATATATATATATATATATTACACATACATACATACATACATACATACATACACACTCATGATAACTGAAACCAAATTTAAAGTCAATCAATCAATCAATTTTATTTATATAGCGCCAAATCACAACAAACAGTTGCCCCAAGGCGCTTTATATTGTAAGGCAAGGCTATACAATAATTACGTAAAAACCCCAACGGTCAAAACGACCCCCTATGAGCAAGCACTTGGCAACAGTGGGAAGGAAAGTAATCACTAAACTAAGATTTCAAAACACAAACAGCAGTGGACCATGCACAAACCCAAAAAACCAACAAAATCGATAAACCTAATTCATCATGCTATAACAAGTAATTAAATGATTTTTGAAGAGCCTTTTGAAGCCAACCAAGTTACAGAGCAACTCTGTGTTATCCGGGCACAAATTTCAAATATTAACACCTTCAACAGAAACACAATGACTTTTTACTGTAGTTCGAATCTTGGGTTTTTGAAATAATAATGTTCCTCGCAAATTATGACTGAGTCCCTCATTTTGAACAGGTCCCGGACATGTTGTGGTAAAAGGTTATTTTTTACTTTAAACATAATTTCTATTAAGCTATAGTCAATCGGGTCCCAAAATTTTAAAATGTTTAAACAGACAAACAATGGATTTGTAGGCTCACGATGTGGTTTATTACTAATAATTCTTATGGCTTTTTTTTGTAGTAAGAATATTGAATTTGTATTCGTTTTGTAGGTGGTTCAATGAATGATATAACGCAACTAATGACAGTAGGGGGAAGAAATATTGTGCTTTATACAAAATGGCAATGGCTTTTGACATTTTTGATTTAACATAATTTATATGCGTTTTCCATCTCAATTTCTCTTCAGTAAAAACCCCAAGAAATTTAGTTTCATTTACAAGTTCAGTTTCAATATTGTGCACTAGTAAATTCCTAGATAAATTCCTGGGTTTATTTCCAAATATGATACACTTTGTTTTACCAAAATGAAGCAATAATGTATTTGAATCAAACCATTCTTTGAAGTTCTGTAGTTCCCTCTCCATCATGTCCAGAACCTCTCCAAAATGATCCCCACTACAAAACACAGTCATGTCATCAGCAAACAAAATGCAACTCACAAATTTTGAAACCAAACATACGTCATTAATATACAAAATAAACAACAAAGGCCCAAGGACTGGGCCCTGGGGCGCCGCACAAGTACACTTCAAAAATTAAGAATTTATCCCACCAACATAAACACACTGATACCTATTGTGCAGATAACTTGCTATCCAAAAACATGTAAGATCCACTGCTTTTAAGTTTCTACTCATCCGATGAAAAATCTTTTCCTCTTTCACTGAAAGTCGCACATTAGGGCGATTCTAGCAGCAGGCGGTTTCCTGCCTCTTTTCCCAGATCTTCAAGCTCACACTTGAAAGGGAACATGATGAAAGTAATATGAAATAATCCTGCATATTTTCCCACTGAAAATATCTTAATTGGTTAAGTCAAAATGGCTTTGTCATGTCACATGTGCTAAAGTCTTACAGATTTTTTAAATTATTATTATTAGTGTGATACAGGTGTAGGAGAGTCTCGGGAAACTGGAGGAAGTGTGAAAGGGAGAGCAGAGTCCACTCAGAGACAGATTACAGAGGCAGCAGAACCCTGATCCACAAATTAGGGATGAGACTGATGAAGATGGGATGACAAAAAGAAAGAAAAACAACAAAAAAAAAGACCTTTCATAGACACCAAAACTATAAAATTAAAATTATTTACTGAACAAATGTGTCAAAGGAAGTGTGAAGATGTCAACTCATACTTCTGAGAGATCACACCTGTGTTAAAGCAAGTCTCACATATAAAAAGTGGAGGGATCTACACAGTAAAATCACCAGTGTTAAATTAACACTGGCAGTGTTAATTTAGCACTGTCAGTGTTAGTTTTACACTGGTGATTTTACTGTATACCAAGCGCAAGGGCACCCAACTCATTAACAGCCTCAGGTATACCTACACCAAAAACAAGACTCGCAACAGCACTGCTTACTGGATCTGCAACATAAGAAACATCAAGATCATAATAACTAGTGGCCTGTCACAACCATTCTGCTCTGCACAGCAAATTGTTGAAGAGACCATCACACAATTCAACTCACCCAACTCATCTTTCAAGATACACCAACAGAACATCAGTAAAATGTGAACACCTAATCAGTTATCCAAAGGCTAATTAATAATAAATAAAGTGCTGGATTTTAATAAAGTGCTATAATTTGGTTTTGTCATCTGTTACATATTAAATAATTAATGGTTCTTTACATGTCTATGAGTGGTCCTAGATATGTCTAAGGAGAGCGAACTACAGGTGGTTGTCCATGAATAAGTGTTGCCACCGTGTCAAACAAGAACTTTGAGTTATGCTTGTTTTTGCTGATCAAATTAGATTAATAGGTCTGATTTGTAGCCAGTAATGCATGCTTATATAGTCTAAGATAGCATCATGCCACGCAAGGTAGAATACTTCTCATTTTGAACTGCGCCATTTCCGTTCTAGACCTCTAGCCTTATGCTTGAGGTCACACAGGTAATCACTGAACCAAGGTGACTGATTTGGGGGAGCGCGGTTTTAACAAAGGTGGCGCAATCATGTCGAGTGTAGTTTTGAGCACCGAGTTTAAACTGTCCACAAGTCTGTCTACTGATTGGGCATTTGCCAAACGTGAAGCTAAGATATCAGGCAGTCTAGCTTCGAGTTCAGTCATAGTTGAGGAGTTGATGCATTGCCATAGTGATATATAAGGTTGTTGTTGCACTAAACACGGCAGTGAAACTGTAAACTTAATAAGTGAGTGATCAGAGACCACTGATGTAAGAGGCATGATGTCAATATTCGTGACAGCAATACCACATACGACAACCAAGTCCAGGGTATTTCCACTAATGTGCGTTGAGTCCTGAATGCATTGCCGAAATCCTAATGCATCCACAATTTCCATAAATGATTTGCAGAGAGAATCAGAACTCAGAAGGCTTATTTATATGAATGTTAAAGTCGTCAATGATTATCTGCACAAGTTGACAAGTTAGAGATGAACACACCAAATTAATCTAAGAATTCAGAATATGGGCCAGGAGCCCTATATACAAGTATAATAAGTAATACGGCTGATTTTTATTCTGCTGCCCTTGGCAACACGTAGCATTGTGGGCAGAGCGGAGAATCAGATGCTCAAACTAGTTATATTTGTGACCCCCAACAGCTAATAAGCTAAACCTAGATTTATTAACTAAAAGCACACCCCCACCTTGCTTCGTATCGTGACTGTTACCAGCGCAAAGTTCAAAAGCCAGCATCTGTGATGGTATGGGGGTGTGTTAGTGCCCATGGCATGGGCAACTTACACATCTTTGATGGCACCATCAATGCTGAAAGGTACATCCAGGTTTTGGAGCAACACATGCCATCCAAGTTTGACCATTAAATATCTTGGTTTCTAAAAGTTTGAGTTTGAACATTAAATATCTTGTCTTTGTGGTGTATTCAATTGAATATAGGTTGAAGAGGATTTTCAAATCATTGTATTCTGTTTTATTTACATTCTACACAACATCCCAACTTCATTGGAATTGGGGTTGTATTTACATTTTGCAAATTGTTTTTTACTTCTACTTTTTATACTCTGTGTGCTTCTTACCCTGTGCTATACAATATTGGTGATCAGTTGAAAGGACTACCTGTTCTATATCCCCCTTTTTTCACCACTTTTGACACCTACTTACTTCAGGGATGCTATATAAGGCTTTATCAGCGGGACACAGTCAGTTGTGTACCTCAGCATCATTGGGTATTTCAGCCAATTATCACAAGACACCCTCTGCTGAGGCAGGCCCACCACAGGGTGATCAAGCCTGGGTGTGTGTCCCGTGGTTAGTTGTTAGCCTTAGCAGCCCAGATGGTGGTGTTTCTCTTTAGCCACAGCCAATGGCTTGTCCTCTCAGCAGTATCGGCCAGCTCTTTAATGGCCTCTCTACAAGACTGCTCCCTGACTCCAGTCTCCCTGAGGAACTTTGATGTGGTGCTGGCCACAAAGCCCCTGCACCCCACCTCTACTGCATGGGCACATTTTTATCCTCCAGCCTCCATCTTCAGTCTCGGCTGCTAATTCAGAGTATCTCAGCATCTTCCGCTCATGAGTTTCCTCAATGGTGTCCTCCCAGGGAACTATTAGTTCGACAATGTAGGCAAGCCAGCAGGACTCAGAACAGAGTACAAGTTCTGGTCACAAGGTGACTGTAGTGATCTCAGTGGGACTTCAATTTCCCCGAGGGAGTCTTTCAAGGGATCAATAAAGTTCAATTAAATAAATAGATTGCATTTATATAGCGCTTTTCCATCTGCATCAGATGCTCAAAGCACTTTACACATCAATGCTTCACATTCATCCTGATGTGAGGCTGCTGCCATACAAGGTGTCAACTACACACCAGGAGCAACTAGGGGATTAAGAACTTTACCCAAGGGTCCTTAGTGATTTTCTGGTCAGGCTGGAATTTGAACAGATGATCCTCTGGTCTCAAGCCCAACGCTTTAACTACGAGACCATCATCTCCCTGTTTTATTTGTTTCTTTGAAGCTACTCTAATGGAGAGAAAAAAGATAATGGCATCACTAGGAATTTATGTTACAACCCCAATTCCAATGAAGTTGGGATATTGTGTAAAATGTAAATAAAAACAGAATACAATGATTTGCAAATCCTATTCAACCTATATTCAACCAGTTTCACAAATACACTCAACAAAAATATAAACGCAACACTTTTGGTTTTGCTCCCATTTTGTATGAGATGAACTCAAAGATCTAAAACTTTCTCCACATACACAATATCACCATTTCCCTCAAATATTGTTCACAAACCAGTCTAAATCTGTGATAGTGAGCACTTCTCCTTTGCTGAGATAATCCATCCCACCTCACAGGTGTGCCATATCAAGATGCTGATTAGACACCATGATTAGTGCACAGGTGTGCCTTAGACTGTCCACAATAAAAGGCCACTCTGAAAGGTGCAGTTTTATCACACAGCACAATGCCACAGATGTCGCAAGATTTGAGGGAGCGTGCAGTTGGCATGCTGACAGCAGGAATGTCAACCAGAGCTGTTGCTCGTGTATTGAATGTTAATTTCTCTACCATAAGCCGTCTCTAAAGGCATTTCAGAGAATTTGGCAGTACATCCAACCAGCCTCACAACCACAGACCACGTGTAACCACACCAGCCCAGGACCTCCACATCCAGCATGTTCACCTCCAAGATCGTCTGAGACCAGACAAATGGACAGCTGCTGAAACAATCGGTTTGTATAACCAAAGAATTTCTGCACAAACTGTCAGAAACTGTCTCAGGGAAGCTCATCTGCATGCTCATCGTCCTCATCGGGGTCTCGACCTGACTCCAGTTCGTCGTCGTAACTGACTGAGTGGGCAAATGCTCACATTCGCTGGCGTTGGGCACGTTGGAGAGGTGTTCTCTTCACGGATGAATCCCGGTTCACACTGTTCAGGGCAGATGGCAGACAGCGTGTGTGGCGTCGTGTGGGTGAGCGGTTTTCTGATGTCAGTGTTGTGGATCGAGTGGCCCATGGTGGCGGTGGGGTTATGGTATGGGCAGGCATCAGTTATGGACGAAGAACACAGGTGCATTTTATTGATGGCATTTTGAATGCACAGAGATACTGTGACGAGATCCTGAGGCCCATTGTTGTGCCATACATCCAAGAACATCACCTCATGTTGCAGCAGGATAATGCACGGCCCCATGTTGCAAGGATCTGTACACAATTCTTGGAAGCTGAAAATGTCTCAGTTCTTGCATGGCCGGCATACTCACCGGACATGTCACCCATTGAGCATCAATCAATCAATTCAATCAATTTTATTTATATAGCGCCAAATCACAACAAACAGTTGCCCCAAGGCGCTTTATGTTGTAAGGCAAGGCCATACAATAATTACGTAAAAACCCCAATGCTCAAAACGACCCCGTGTGAGCAAGCACTTGGCGACAGTGGGAAGGAAAAACTCCCTTTTAACAGGAAGAAACCTCCAGCAGAACCAGGCTCAGGGAGGGGCAGTCTTCTGCTGGGACTGGTTGGGGCTGAGGGAGAGAACCAGGAAAAAGACATGCTGTGGAGGGGAGCAGAGATCAATCACTAATGATTAAATGCAGAGTGGTGCATACAGAGCAAAAAGAGAAAGAAACACTCAGTGCATCATGGGAACCCCCCAGCAGTCTAAGTCTATAGCAGCATAACTAAAGGATGGTTCAGGGTCACCTGATCCAGCCCTAACTATAAGCTTTAGCAAAAAGGAAAGTTTTAAGCCTAATCTTAAAAGTAGAGAGGGTGTCTGTCTCCCTGATCTGAATTGGGAGCTGGTTCCACAGGAGAGGAGCCTGAAAGCTGAAGGCTCTGCCTCCCATTCTACTCTTACAAACCCTAGGAACTACAAGTAAGCCTGCAGTCTGAGAGCGAAGCGCTCTATTGGGGTGATATGGTACTATGAGGTCCCTAAGATAAGATGGGACCTGATTATTCAAAACCTTATAAGTAAGAAGAAGAATTTTAAATTCTATTCTAGAATTAACAGGAAGCCAATGAAGAGAGGCCAATATGGGTGAGATATGCTCTCTCCTTCTAGTCCCCGTTAGTACTCTAGCTGCAGCATTTTGAATTAACTGAAGGCTTTTCAGGGAACTTTTAGAACAACCTGATAATAATGAATTACAATAGCATGTTTGGGATGCTCTGGACCGGCGTATACGACAGCGTGTAGCAGTTCCTGCCAATATCCAGCAACTTCGCACAGCCATTGAAGAGGAGTGGACCAACATTCCACAGGCCACAATTGACAACCTGATCAACTCTATGCGAAGGAGATGTGTTGCACTGCATGAGGCAAATGGTGGTCACACCAGATACTGACTGGTATCCCCCCCCCAATAAAACAAAACTGCACCTTTCAGAGTGGCCTTTTATTGTGGACAGTCATCTCATACAAAATGGGAGCAAAACCAAAAGTGTTGCGTTTATATTTTTGTTGAGTGTATGAGAACATAAGTTGTGAATGTTGGAGATGTGCCCTCATGTTGAAATAAACCTACATTGTGAAGAAACCCTTACTTGCACTGAATTGGAAACATTTTAGAAAAATGCACTGAATTACAAGGCTTTACAGAACAGTGTGCTGTTGTAGATTTAACACGTAAGGTTATAATTACATGACTCTAATAATAATAATACAAGGTTGTGATCTAAAGTGGGCCGGTCTGAGGCATCCACTCTGGCCCTGGGGGTTTGATTATCAGTTGTTCCAGGTTGTGTCGCCGCATTCCTGAGGAAGATACCAAACCTCAAATTTCTCCCACCATCAAGGTCAGCGCCTGGCATGAAAGAGCTCAGAATCAGTGCGACTGCAAGTTATTTGTAATTAAGTGTCGGCTAAATATATTGAAATATTCTGTTGTCAGGAGAACCATCAATACCTCAGTGTGGTAGATATGATTAGAAGGTTGGCAGAGACCCCTAATCCATATGGACCTCCAGAAGCATCCACACTCAGAGAAAATATTCCTGAATTAGTCCATGGGCCAGATAGGTTGGTCACTACCACCCAAAGTGGCAAAACCTTTGATATGGTGTTTTGGGCATCCATCTACAGAGGCTGGAAAAACAGATGATCACTGTCTCAGGGTGGCAGCTGTAGCCAGGTAGGACTCAATGAAGGATATCACAGGGATCAAAACTTAAAATGTTGCAATTAAATTGAAAAGTACATCACAATAATGTCTGAAATGATGAAGATTCCCAAAAGGTATAGTTTGGACTATGACTGACTGTTCTGGAGCTATGGGGTACTGGACTAACAAACAGAACTGTGTTGAAGGTTTGGTCTCTAAAAGGTTAAAAAAGGTCAGCGTCTATTGGATTCTAGGACACACATTACCTCTTAACATGATAACTAAGCATGACAACTAATCTATCCCCTTTTAGAACCACTAGCTCAACCCACCAAGGGGGCCAGTGCTGCTGCGGAGAAGATCCTGGTGGTCCACCAGCACCAGACCACAGAGATGGTACGATCCCTTTAGTCCGTGTCTGAAACTAGAAGGGGTTGAAGTGGTTTATCCAAGCAGCCAGATTCTCACTTACACCCACTGATATCCTCCTGATTAGAAGGTCTTTGTTCTTCAGGGCCTCAGGTCAGTCAGGACAAAGATTTTCTGCTTTTTTAATTAATGACTGATTTTTGATCCCACATAGTCCTTTGGTTCAAATATGAGATTAAACTTTTTGTTTTCCCAGCAAAGAGTTACCTGATTCCATTCCATCTATAGCCGATGCAGAGGCAGGCACATCCTTTTGTTCCATCTTGACCACACCTTAATGTCTAGTTTTCCAGTCTTCAATTGGTTTGGAACGCTCTTGCTACCCCCACCCTCCTGCCTGACGGCCCTTGTGAAACCTTACGTACCGGCCTGTGCTCTGCCTTCCCAGAAAGACAACTTACTTTGCGGCAGCCAACCAGCGCTCGCCTGGTCTATGAACAGTCTGCCATCCAAGACGAGATTGTCCAGTTCTGTGAAATCTTTTGAATCCAGACTTAACATCTTTTCTCAGGAACAAAATTAGGACTCGTGCATCACTGTCACTCAGATGGGTCACTTTATTTGAACAACAAAGTTATTTTTATTCATACATTATGAGACTGGGTGCTTGTTGAGTTTGTATGAACAGCTCTACATTTTACTGTTGTTTATTTGATTTATGCAATTGCTTTTAATATTACTTATTTATATATTTTATGTGCTTTGACTGGTGAATATCACTTTAATTTGATGTGTATATACATGAAAATGGTTAAAGTTAATTTATCTTTCAAATAAAGCTGCTGACAAACTGGTCACCAAGTCCCAAAACAAAAACACACACAGAGTTATATCAGAAAGTCAAATCATTTAATCGAAGCTGAATAAAATCAAAAGACAATGTATAAATTCAATGGATTCATTATCTGTGCATTTATTATTCTGTGCATGCGAGTGTTCTAGCAAAAGCTTTTCAGAATCAGATGTAATTAATGTGATTGTCTTTCAAAGCTGATTTAATCACTGTTGATAATTAAATGATATTTGGTGAACTTTGACCCCTAATCTCATGGTGGCGTTAAATCACGGTCCCATCAGAATCTCATGGAGGAGTCCAAAAATGAAGACTGCTATCATATTAGACAAATGTGTCCCAGTTGGATGAACTCGTAAGTTCCAACACTCAGTGATTAGCGTGGGACATCCACCAAACCAAAGGGTCACATTTAGAATAATAAAAGTGTCTCAGAGACGCATCAAAGCCAGACATGGTTGTAAAATCCACATCTAAGTGGTTCCGAGCCGGCACCGACCTCCCTGTGTAACCGCTGCCAGGATTAGCATGCTAAGCAAAGCCACAAGGGCGGTGACTGAGGCAGGAATGTGGCAACAAACGCATATAAAGACATTTGCAGTCAAAGTGTATAAATGAAACATGTTAGCAAAGCTGGCTGTTATTCCTTGCTTTAGTGATTCATGAAATCAACTAGCTTTGCTAATTAGCCTGTAGCTAGTTTGAAAAGGCGTTTGTAGTAAACGGTGTGTTTGTGTGTACCGGGTGTCACAATGACATCATGACCGCTGCGACAGGCACAAAACAACTCATGACATCATCGTCACGCATTCTGCCCCGCCCACTTCACGAGGCCGCACAGATAAAACCTGCGTCTCCAGTCGAGTGGTAAGGGCCCTGTCCCACTGGCGTTTAGGTGGATTTGCGTAATTGCGCACAAAACTGGCCCATATTTGCCAAACATCTGCAATATCCGTGTAACATGCCTGTATGAGTCGGCCATCATCCCAACACGCCCGTGATCATCCGCAGAAGCACGCATGATTTTTGAGCAGCTCAAAAATCTTGGCTGCGGATAACATCCGCCTTACATACTCCATACATACTCAATTCATACACAATACATACTCACTCTATGCGCTGTATATCTGCCGTTAACCGCTGATATCTGCAACTGACGGGGATTTGCGGCTTGGCAGCGGACTGGGACAGTGTGTAAAACAGATATATATCGTGCCCATCATGTCCACATCACAAACTAAAATATGTTGTATATACAATTGTATATACAATTTGGCCACGAATAAAGTGTTTTTATTACATCTGCTTTGCAGGTGATTTGCGGACAATCTGTGAATGCATAACAAACACGTCACGTAAACCCAAAGTACTATATGTGGCAGAAAGCGACATACCTGCCAGTCAGTGCCGCTCCGGCTGTGTAAATCCACAAAGATGTAGCTGCTGCAATCCAGGACTTTTATTTAACACCAACAAAAGGAAGAGTTGCTGTTTAGCCACAACTCACGCTGAAGTCCGTTTTCTGTGACACTCTCAAAAAAAAAAAAAAAAAACAGTCTCACACCCCGAGCAGCTTCCCCCCTCCCGCTCCCCAAACTCATGAACAGTTAACCCTCGCATGACAACATGAACATTCACTCTGTGATCAACTTGTCCAAGTCCAGCAAATGCTCCAGAGGCTGTATTGTTGGTGTGAATAGTGATGCTGAGGGCCTGAGTGCGCTTATTTTATGACCGCAATGCAGATGCCGTGCACGCGCAACACGTGCGCGATGCATTCATAATACACCCGTAATACTGCCATGATAATCTCAATGTGTCTGATCCGTTTCCTCACTACATGCGTTATATAACTGATTGTTCATCATATATTCGCTATATATTATTAATATATCTGTAATTAATACTGGGACATTTGTCATTTTCGGCCATTTTTGTTGCAGACGACCACGAATGCCTGTAATTTGTGTACTCAATTCATGTGCAATTGATCCTCTCCCCAGTGGGACAGGGCCCTACCAGACAACAACAGAAAACGATTTCTGTATGTTAATGATGTCATAAAGCATTTGAGGAAAAAAAAAGGTGGTTAGAAGACAGAGTTTGTGGAAAAAAAACATCAAATTCTGATTTGTACGTTAAAATTTAAGCTGTAACGTGCTTGTTTAGTGTGTAATTGGAGTACTTATGTAGTTTCTGTGTTTGTTACATGATAACTTGCATAAATATAGTTACAAATTGGTGAAAATGTGTTAGATGTCGAGGGCCCACGGTTTAAATGATCCCGGTTTGCTGATCGGAATCTGCAAGAAAAAAAAAAAAAAAGAAGAAGACTATTAATACCAGTCATCACATTTACATGTTCATCTTTTTTCCTGCAGTCAGTTCACAGAAACAGTTACACAAATAATTAACTGAAATTTGTTTCTCAGCAAATGCAAATAATGAAACCAGTGCATTTATATTCATGGAACGGAAGTTTTAATTTCACATTATTTTCTAAACAGTCCTTTAAAAATACAATACAAAGTGTTACACATTATTTTTCTCTGCAGAAATGTAGAAAATTAAAATCAGTGAAGGACGAATGATACTTTTAATCTTGTAGATTTCCACATATTTACATAGAAAAGTCCCAGTAAAGTAGGAAAAAAATAAATAAATTAAGAGATTCTAATTATATATATATATATATATATATATATATATATATATATATATATATATATATATAAATATAAATTGGGTGGTAGAACAACAACCAAAAGGTTGTTTAACTGATCCTGGACAACAGTGTGTTTAAAGTATCCTTGAACAAGACTCTAAACCCCAAAATTCTCCCAGGACTGACTGAATTAAACTTTTTAATGAATTTTTTTTTTTTTTTTTAAGTTTCATGTATTATTTACAGTTTTATTTCAAGAAAGAAAAGTTAATGTCTAAACTAAGGACTGATTCTGGACTTTTATCCCTCAGTGTTATTTATTTATATATTTATTTTTTGTGCGTTTGTACCTTCTGCGTGAACGGGGAGGAACAGGCCAGACAAATTCTTTCAGCTGTTGCAGGACTGTTGAAGGAAAAGGGACCAACCAGACCGGAATCGGAGCGAGCCGCGGCCACGGCGTCTTTGATGGCAAAGAAGATGGAACTGCCCAAGAAGAGTGACGGTTCTCCGATTCCCTGCGCACAAAAAAAAAAAATCCTCTTCAACCTATATTCATTTGAATACACCACAAAGACAAGATATTTAATGCTCAAACTGATAAACTTTATTGTTTTTGTGCAAATATTTGCTCATTTTGAAATGGATGCCTGCAACATGTTTCTAAAAAGCTGGGACAGTGGTATGTTTCCCACTGTGTTACATCACCTTTCCTCACACTCAATAAGCATTTGGGAACTGAGGACACTAATTGTTGAAGCTTTGTAGGTGGAATTCTTTCCCATTCTTGCTTGATGTACGACTTCAGTTGTTCAACAGTCCGGGGTCTCCGTTGTTGTATTTTGCGCTTCATAATGCGCCACACATCAATGGGCAACAGGTCTGGACTGCAGGCAGGCCAGTCTAGTACCCGCACTCTTTTACTACGAAGCCACGCTGTTGTAACACGTGCAGAATGTGGCTTGGCATTGTCTTGCTGAAATAAGCAGGGACGTCCCTGAAAAAGACGTTGTTTGGATGGCAGCATGTGTTGCTCCAAAACCTGGATGTACCTTTCAGCATTGATGGTGCCATCACAGATGTGTAAGTTGTCCATGCCATGGGCACTAACACACCCCCATACCATCACAGATGCTGGCTTTTGAACTTTGTGCTGGTAACAATCTGGATGGTCTTTTTCCTCTTTTGTCCAGAGGACACGACGTCCATGATTTCCAAAAACAATTTAAAATGTGGACTCATCAGACCACAGCACACTTTTCCACTTTGCGTCTGTCCATTTCAAATGAGCTCAGGCCCAGAGAAGGCGGCGGCGTTTCTGGATGTTGTTGATGTTTGACTTTCACTTTGCATGGTAGAGTTTTAACTTGCACTTGTAGATGTAGCAGTGGTGTCAAAAGTACACACATTTGTTACTTAAGTAGAAGTATAGATACTGCAGTTTAACAACACTCTGGTAAAAGTTGAAGTATCAGCGTGACCTCTTTACTCAAGTAAAAGTGAAAAAGTATGTGCTCCAAAACCTACTTAAAGTATAAAAGTATAAAGTAACCTTAAAAAAAAAAAAAAAAAAGGTAGATGCCACTATATGAATTGAAAGCTTAATTTAAAAACTGATTTGTTCTACATGTGGAGGAAAGTTGCTGTTAGTTGCTTTTATATTTTATTTTCTGTTGTGTTTCTATTCAGGTTCTTTTTGTCTCTTTCTCTGAAATTGTATATAATAATCATTAGATTATTAATATATAAACAAAAATAAATTTAAGAAATATTACAATTTGAAAATAAATGCACCCGAACTTTTAACATTGAAAATGCCATAGACATGCTAACGTGTTAGCGTCGCTCCTGTTTTTAAGTTATAAAATACATCTATCAACTGTTTCAGAAGACCATAACAGGTCGGTTTAACATAGAAAAGGTAAATAATACTCACAGAAGTATGCTCTTTAGGGTTTTAGCGGGGGAAAATTAAGCGAAAGAAAGAAAGAATAAACGAAACAATAGGTCGAAGCATTGCTTCAATCTGCGAACCACTGCTTCGATTGGTTCAAAATCCATTCCTTTATCTTCATTGATCCATGTTTCTGATATAGCAATTATGTTAAATATTTTTTTAAATTGACTTAAATATTCTTTAATGTTGTTAAAGTTTGCATACAGACTTCTGCTGTTGAAATGGATTATTGATAATTTATCTGTTTTAATGATCCGATTAAACTGTTCATCTGTATAATAGCAACAACTGTCATTAATATTTGAGAAGAAATTATTCTCCGGGTCTATATCGTGCTCCAAGTCCAGTACATTGTGGTCTGTGTATTTAAATGTTCTCAGTTTTAGTTTTCCATGATCAGCAATCCTGTGAGTTATATCCTTCTTGTCTCCAGATGTAGATGATGTAGTAGATGAATAGGTTCCTCTGGTCTGTGTCGTGGTGTTGTGATGTGTTTGTGTCCTCATACCTTATTGGTCGTATTTGTCCAGTTCCTCGATGTTCCTGATTACCATAACCTTCGCTTGTTCTGGTGTTCCATTCAGTTTGATGAATGTTTTGCAGTTGGATGTCCATGTCTGTTGAATTTTTCCCTGCTTTTTTAAGAGACGAGCTTTCCTGGCGATGTCTGCGTTTCTTTTGGTCAGATGTTCATTGATGAATACGTTTGTTCCTTTGAGTTTCTGTCCCTGTTTTAACAATGCCATTTTATGTTTTCTGTTGACAAACCTCATTATAACAGCTTGCTTGTCTCCATCCTCTCTCCTGGGCAGGGGGTGGCACACTTCAATGTTATTACAGTCCATTTGAATACCTTTAGATTGCAGGAAGTCAGCCACCTGTTGTTCCACTGAGCTGGCCTCCTGCTCACTGGCCTCCCCTCCGCTGTCTTCTGACACCGCCCGTGCGTAGGATTGAGGTTTAATATGAATTCCTGTAATAAAAACGTTGTTCATCCTTGTGTACTGTTCCAACTCTGCAACACGGTTCACCAGGTGCACCAGACGCCGGTCTTTCTCGGCATTCTGGATCCGGAGAGCCTTCACTTTTTCCACCAGCTCCATAATGGATTTCTGCTGCATTTTAACAACAGAGATTTCCTCAGACAAAAAGTCCAGGGACTTCTTGATATCGTCTCCCTCCTCCGCCGTCAGTGCCTTCTTCGGACCCATGGTCAGATAAATCCGCGCTGGCACCTCGGTAAAGCCACGCCGGTGGAACTGCGCTGGCACCTCGGGCCTCGGTGAAGCCGTGCCAGTGGAACTGCGCTGACGCCTCAGGCTTCCGGTGGATGTGCGCTGACGCCTCAGCGCACATCCATCGGTGCTGAAGCCAAGAGTAACGAGGCTGTTTGTTTTAAAAATGTAAGGAATAGAAACTACAGATACTTGTGTGAAAATGTAATAAGTAGAAGTCAGAAGTAGGCAGAAAAATAAGTAATGGAGTAAAGTATAGACACCTAAAAAGTGTACTTAAGTACAGTAACGAAGTATTTGTACTTCGTTACTTGACACCTCTGAGATGTAGTGACGAACTGTGTTAACTGACAATGGTTTTCTGAAGTGTTCCTGAGCCCATGCAGTAAGATCCTTTACACAATGATGTTGGTTTTTAATGCAGTGCCACCTGAGGGATCAAAGGTCATGGGCATTCAATGTTGGAGTTCAGCCTTGCTGCTTACATGTAGAAAGTTCTCCAGATTCTCTGAATCTTCTGATTATATTATGGACTGTAGATGATGGAATCCCTAAATTCCTTGCAATTGAACATTGAGAAACATTGTTCTTAAACGGTTGGGAAATTTTTTTATGCAGTTGTTCACAAAGTGGTGATCCTCACCCCATCTTTGCTTGTGAACAGCTGAGCCTTTTGGGGATGTTCCTTTTATACACAATCATGACGCTCACCTGTTTCCAATTAACATGTTCACCTGTAGAATGTTCCAAACAGGTGTTCTTTGAGCATTCATCAACTTTCCCAGTCTTTTGTTGCCACTGTCCCAGCTTTTTTGAAATGTGTTGCAGGCATCCATTTCAAAATGAGCAAATATTTGCACAAAAACAATAAAGTTTATTAGTTTGAACATTAAATATCTTGTCTTTGTGGTGTATTCAATTGAATATAGGTTGAAGAGGATTTGCTAATCATTGTATTCTGTTTTTATTTACATTTCACACAATGTCCCAACTTCACTGGAATTGCGGTTGTATTTACTGGTGGTGCATTCATATGCTGTGATGAACGGAATAAAGAGTTTCAGGTTCAGCTGCAGTAGGATCATTTTGGTAAGTTTTAAAGCTGTACGGCCTTTCAAATTTGTAAAATTTAAGTTGTTAAAATACTTTTCTTTGGCCTGACTATAATTTTATTTATTAGCCTTTAAATAGAAATTAAATTCATAATATGACATTGACAACATGATCAAAATTTGTGTTGTGTGGGAAAAAAAAAATATTTCTCCTGAAGGTAAATTTTCAAAAGAACAGATGGTCTTGACCTACTTACAGTAACAACCTGTACAGGCTATGATAGCGACATCAGAGATCACGTGGCAGCTTTCCCTGACTTTCAAGAGGGATACTGGGAAGCACACAGTGACAGCCAATCAGAATAGAGATGCACGGTGACATCAGCTGGCTGCTCGAGTGAATAAAATAATCCAACATGGCGTAAAATGCTCAGAAACAGCACATTTCTGCATAAATCTGATGTATTTCTCATATAATTCTAAGAATTAGCAAGAAATAAAGTGTTCCAAATCTAAAAACGCTGTTTTTGTAACCAGATAACATCTCTGAAGTGACTTACAGACATCTTACAGTTGTAAGCGTACATGCCCCATGGACGTGCACCATGTGGGCTCAATGGTAACTTCCAGTAATTTCAAAACCTCATGCATGTGCGCACACACACACGTCCTCTTGCAGACAGCATTAAAAAGAAATGAAATTAGTGCTTTTGGAATTTCCCCCAGATAAATATGTTCTCTTCATTAAAACCTGCTGTAATTTTGCAAAATGTTACAAAAAATAAACTATTATAACGCTTGGATTTCAAAAGAAACTAAATGTCAGTTTAGTGACATTTGAGAGGCTGCACAGCTTTAACAAATGACTTTTGATATAAAAGTAAAAACTGCAGTGAAATGAAGCGGCCGCTACGTCCCAAATTATGCACATGGGGGAGGCGAAAAGACATAGTTATGAGTTAATGATATAAAAGCCATGTTATTACATAAAAAAGATATTTATAATTATGAATATATAATTATATAAAGGATATATATGCAGTTGTATAAAGTAACCTGGTGATAAATAAAGTGACGGCAGCATAAAAAAAAAAAAATCCATTTTTGCAAGTGTTAAATAGTCACATGAATTTCATTTTTATTATTATTAAAATGAGGCCTGTGTGTGTGTTAAAAATCCAAAAACAGGTTTCACATCATACTGGGAATCGTTTTCTGACAAGGAGTCAGATTGTTTCCGAATTTCTTTTGAAAAGTAGTTTATAATTCAGTGGCTTTTTCCTGCAGGACTCTTCAGTGTGTCTGTGAGGTTGTGTGGATGCCGACTAATGTTGAGAAAGTTTAGTGTGACCTCTGACCTTAGAGGAGTAGATGGTGTTGGGGTTCTGGGAGTCTGGCAGCAGGTAGACATTAAAGCGAAGCGGCACGTCACAAACAGCCGGGATCTTGTACTGCGATGGACCTCGAGTGTACAGAATCCCTGAAGAAGAAAACTTCAACTCCTCCAGAGTGTAGAGACCCAAACCCTGCATGAACGCACCTTCAATCTGAGGGGTCAGAAAGACTAGATGAAGGACACAGAAAAGCCACGTCCTCAGATTTCATCTGATGGTCCAGAAAGTTGTCACCTGGCCGATGTCCACACACGGGTTCAAGGTTTTCCCGATGTCCATCATGATGTCTGTCCTCAGCGACTAAAAGAAACAGAAAAGTCTTCACATTCAGGATGTCAGAGAGAACGAGTCTGACGGGCCGAGTGGGCAGCTTGGAGTCTGACCCTGTAGTCTCCCGTCAGGACGTCCAGCTCCACCTCGCTGCAGCACACGCCGTACACGAAGTACGCATAAGGCCGACCCGTCATCTGGTCCCAGTCCATGTACGTGTCATAACCTCTGAGGACACACATGCAGTGTTACTGTAGGGTCTGGACATTTTAACTCATGACACCAAGGATCAGCACAGAGTTATTTAATAATAAAAAAAAAAGTCTACGTAGACCAAGTGAAGAAGAAAAAAAAAAACCTACAAAAAATAAATAACATGCACATCTACCAATGAGAAAAGAAAAAAAAAAACCCTGAAATGATTCTTAAAAACACATTTGCATGTTTTGGTCATTATTTTTGGTACATTTATATATTTAAAGTCGAAATATGTACCTTTATGATCCAGAAAGTCTTCACAGCACTTCACTCTATATTTTCTTATGTTACAGCCTCATTCCAAAATGGAGTATATTCACTTTGTCCCCTCAACATTCTACACACAATACCCCATAATGACAATGTGAACAAAGTTGTTTTGAGATTTTTGCGAATTTATTAAAAGTAAAAAACTAAGAAATCACACGTCCATAAGTATTCACAGTCTTTGACATGAAGCTCAAAATTGAGCTCAGGTGCCTCCTGTTTCCACTGATCATCCTTGAGATGTTTCTACAGCTTAACAGGAGTCCACCTGGGGTAAATTCAGTTGATTGGACGTGATTTGGAAAGACACACACCTGTCTACATATAAGGTCCCACAGTTGACAGTCAGAGCACAAACCAAGCATGAAGTCAAAGGAATTGTCTGTAAATCTTAGAGACAGGATTGTCTGGAGGCACAAATCTGGGAAAGAGTACAGAAACATTTCTGCTGCTTTGAAGGTCCCAATGAGCACCGTGGCCTCCATCATCTGTAAATGGAAGAGGTTCGGCTCCACCAGGACTCTTCCTAGAGCTGGCCGCCCCTCTAAACTGAGCGATTGGGGGAGAAGGATCAGGGTCAGGGAGGTGACCAAGAACCTGATGGTCACTCTGTCAGAGCTCCAGCATTCCTCTGTGGAGAGAGAACCTTCTGGAAGGACAACCATCTCTGCAGCAATCCACCAATCATGCTGAAAAATCCAGTGGATAGTCTGCTTTTACAAAAGCATAATGTCTAAGGAGCATTTGTGCCGAATTTGGTGCTTGTACCACAATTTCAAGGATTGTTTCCATTATGTGCTGCACTATAACATAAGAAAATATGGAAAATGTGAATACTTTTCAGATGCACTGTATGCTAATGATGTTGCTGCAGTTGGACTTTTATAAAAGAATATCATCAACAAATGGAGCAAATTAAGTTTTCTATTCAATGACAAAAAAAAAAAGATTTTATTTTATTTTTTAATTCAGATTTTCTTTCAGCACGTGCAAACGGACTTCTCGCTCTCTTTCCCTTTATGATTTAGTGTTAAACACACACTTTAAACCAAACCAAAATTGATTGTAAACCCACATTTTTGATTGAGGAGGTGCTGCATTCACGGCGTGTGCATTTTTTCCTTATTCCTCTGCTGTGACCGGGGAAAAGAAACATACTCCTTTATCATTGATGGAAAAACACATGACGTAAACCAATCAAAACCACTGATTCCATGTGGATTGCTATTGGACCCCACGATACAAAGGACCCCTCCAAGTGGCCAGCAGCAGGACTGACAAAGCATCGGGCCATTCCAAGCCAAGCAATACTAGTCAGAGAAGTCTTGCTTTGGACAGGAATTATTTATCTGAGTGGCACAAATGTAATTTGTGTGGCATCTTATTGCATGCAAATTTCTGTACAAAAACACGAGCACTCCTGCATTTTAATGCAAATAGATGTACATAACTTTGTTTTTGCTACATTTTTACACGTTTTTGAAAGTTTAAATTTATATTTGCATTCTAAGTTATAAAAATGGTTCGTTAAAGATGCTTGTGGTTTTCACTGGAAAAAAACTTTTTTCATATTCAAATATCATGTTTTTACATTTTGAGTTTAAACACCGCCAACGCTTCTGATAGAATCAAAGGCGATCACAAACCCAAACACAGCTAATGACTTAGCGCTTCTGTGTTTGTGCGCCCTGCCCACTGCTGTAGGGAAGTGTAATTATCTTTCACAGCATACAGTGGTCCAGCCGTGAGGCAGACGTCTTGAAAAGGAAAGCAGGTTTGACTTATGGTTTTGATTTATAAATCAAATTAGTCCAGATAGAAAAACTACATTCATGTCAACTCTCTCATTTGTGCCAACAGACTTTTCGGTTTTGCAAATGCCTTTTTTATAACAAATGAAAACAAATCTGTAAAGTTGTAATTCGACAACCATGTGACATAACTGGGTGCCAATAGATGACAGTGTTCTATGTATTTTGACCCATCTACTGGATGGCAGTGGGAAACAGCTTAGTTTACCTATAATCCCTTTCGGCATCTGTGTGTGCTAAATGTTCAAAACTTCAAAATTAGTGAATTATTTTAAAATGAAAAGATATGCGTTATATTTTCACTTTGTACAAATGACAGAGTTGACATGAATATAGTTATTCTGTCAAGGAAAATTACTTTTTTGTGTGGCAGCTTGGCTCCTTCTACTGGGGTAGAGTTGAGCTCAGCTGCCTTGCTGCTGCAAAATATGTAGCAGACAGGCGTCAACAGGGTTTATAAATGTTTTCACTGTTACTAACTATGTAAAAAAAAAACGTTAGCGGTCTAAAAGTCATCGGAACTAAATTTATCAGAAGCTAATTGGTCTGCTGATGGTTTCTGAAGTTAGCTGAAAAGCTAATCCACCAACAAGAAAGTTAGCTTCGATAATTAGCAGTTAACAGATCTGTGCTCACCACTGACCCCAAGTATTTGAACTCATCTACTTTCACTACCTCTACTCCTTGTAACTGCACTATTCCACACACATTCGCGCACATGGACTCGTTTTTACTCCTACTGACTTTCATTCTCCTTCTCTCTAGAGTGTATCTCCACCTCTCCAGGCTCATCTTAACCTGCTCTCTTCTCTCACTATAGACTAATCTTTATCTTTAAAGATAAAGATCAACTTTATTTATCCCAAAGGAAATGGTAAACAATGGTTAGTTAAATACACAATTACAGAAAAGTGTCAGTATTAAATAGAAATCAATCAATTTTATTATTTTTTATACAATAAGTACAATAAATTTATGCAAAATGATTGGAAGATATATTGCACAAGATTTCTGGCCACATTGCACATAACTCTGAATAACTTAACTAACTCTGAATACAGTCTGATTGCCACTGGTAGGAAAAACCTCCTGTGGCTTATATTACACAAAAATATAATAAACCAATAGGGCACCACAGTCTCGTTTGAACCCTGTGTGATAACATGGGATGTGACCACTTATGGGCACCTCTGCTCCCGTTGTGTAATATACACACAGCATAAGTTCACACAGGAAAATGGTGTACTGTTTGGTTTTCGGCTGCGATCACAGAAGCAGTCACAAAAAGTGCTTTTTTCGGTTGACAGTGGAGAAGGGAAGATGAGGCAGATGGGAGACGTCGTGTCGGTAAGTGTTAGCCTACACAGCTAACCAGAGTAGCTATGTCTTCTCGCCTGTAAAACCGCCTTGACACGTTTGTGCCCCGGGTGATAAACAAACCACAACACGTTCACTTTCCACCGCATCCTCACCTTTTCTTTGCATTTTTACTTTGTTTGCGTGTAATTTGTCTAAAAACCTAAAGAAAATGCTGTGTTTTTCCCCCAGAAGTAGAGAAATTACAGTAGTGTTCAGAATAATAGTAGTGCTATGTGACTAAAAAGATTAATCCAGGTTTTGAGTATATTTCTTATTGTTACATGGGAAACAAGGTACCAGTAGATTCAGTAGATTCTCACAAATCCAACAAGACCAAGCATTCATGATATGCACACTCTTAAGGCTATGAAATTGGGCTATTAGTAAAAAAAAAAAAAAAAAAAAGTAGAAAAGAGGGTGTTCACAATAATAGTAGTGTGGCATTCAGTCAGTGAGTTCGTCAATTTTGTGGAACAAACAGGTGTGAATCAGGTGTCCCCTATTTAAGGATGAAGCCAGCACCTGTTGAACATGCTTTTCTCTTTGAAAGCCTGAGGAAAATGGGACGTTCAAGACATTGTTCAGAAGAACAGCGTAGTTTGATTAAAAAGTTGATTGGAGAGGGGAAAACTTATACAAGGGTAGGCTGAAAAGTTCTAAAGCCTAGTTTACACACAGATGGTTTTGTCGGCGGGCAGTACGTAGACCGAAGTTCGCGGTAGTTCCGGCTGTTTTCGCGGTGGAAAGGGGCAGAGCATTTCGCCGGCGTTTTGGCCGCCGTACTATCCGCAAATACACGGATAAAACGCCGCTAAATCCGACGAATAAAGCGCCGTTTTGACACCATAGCATCCGGCACACGTCAGGCAACGGGGGTTAATTCCCAGTTCTATCCTTTACAATCGCAGGTTAAGACGTGCGTGAGAACGGTGGTGTTCTGCTGCTGCCAATAATGCCCTGTGTACCGCTGGATTTATCCAGGCAAATCCTGCGTTACTCCAGGAACTTTTGCATATAGGCACCGCCCCCAGAGTATAATAGGCTGAAGCCTCTGTCACTTCAGGGGGAGGGAGATCATCCTCAGCCTTTTCTTCTCCTTCCTTTCCCCCTCCACCACAGGGCTACCCTCTGCTTCTGAACCAGACCTCTTGGTAAGTCCTTGCTGCTGCCAATTTTCTTTTAGGAGGCATACTGGAGCTTCTCTGCAAAAATATCTGGAGCTGGCCACGAGTGAGAGGCCTGCATGCAGCGCGCTAGCATTTTTATATTGACCGCCGCCTATCGGCCGTTTGGAACACCGCTAACCGGGAGGTGGTGTTTAGAACGACGTACTGTCCGCTAGCGCCGTCGTTTTGTCTGCCTCTGTCGGCAGACCTCTGTCGCCGGTTAAAACGACTTTGAGGACGCCGATGTGGGCTCTATTGCCGTTTTACACGCCGTCGATTAGGGATACAACGCCGGCCGCCAATTATGGCGGTGTAAACTGCAGCACTACAGGAAGAGGCAGGATGAAACGGCGATTAAAAAGTATCAAACGCCGTTGTTCGCGTTGTCTCTGTCGTCACGCGAATTCTCCGGGAGCGCTCCCGGAATTATTCGACATGTTGAATAATTAACGAAAACCCACATTAACGAAGTAATGAATACTTCGTTAATGTGGGTAAAAATCTTGCCAGTAAAATTGACTCATCAACTAATAACTTCTGGATAAATAATTCAACGTTTAACAAATCTGTTTCAATGTTCATTGGTGGTACTCACGAAAGGGAAATACTTGATCTGGTTCATGGTTCAAAAAGTAAGAAATTGACTGATTTTAATCATTTGGATATGGCTTTATTAAAAAAAGTTATTGATTGTATAGTAAAACCGTTCAATTACATTTGCAATATGTCACTAAATACTGGTAAATTTCCTTCTCAAATGAAAATAGCCAAAGTAATTCCTCTGTTTAAAACTGGTGACAAACACACATTTTCTAATTATAGACCTATATCACTCCTGCCACAATTTTCCAAAATTTTGGAAAAAATATTTGCTAAAAGATTAAATGATTATTTACTGAAGCATAATCAATCAATTAAATCAATCAATTTTATTTATATAGTGCCAAATCACAACAAACAGTTGCCCCAAGGCGCTTTATATTGTAAGGCAAGGCCATACAATAATTACATAAAAACCCCAACGGTCAAAACGACCCCCTGTGAGCAAGCACTTGGCGACAGTGGGAAGGAAAAACTCCCTTTTAACAGGAAGAAACCTCCAGCAGAACCAGGCTCAGGGAGGGGCAGTCTTCTGCTGGGACTGGTTGGGGCTGAGGGAGAGAACCAGGAAAAAGACATGCTGTGGAGGGGAGCAGAGATCAATCACTAATGATTAAATGCAGAGTGGTGCATACATCATTTGTGAAGAACAATATGGATTCAGAAGGTCTCGAACTACATCACAGGCTTTGATGGACTTTGTGGAAAGTATAGCAACTGCAATTGACAATAAACAATATATAGTAGGTGGGTTTTTTTTATTTACAGAAAGCGTTTGACACAATTAACCATGGAATACTATTAACTAAACTGCAGAAATATGGAATCAGAGGTCTGGCATATGAATGGATAACTAGTTATTTACAAGGCAGATTTCAGTATGTTCAATTCAATAATACAAATTCTGAACTCAGGGAAGTCACATGTGGGGTGCCGCAGGGCTCAGTGCTGGGTCCTTTGTTGTTTCTAATCTATATAAATGATATAAGTTGGGTGTCGAGTTCACTGAGATGTGTCCTTTTTGCAGATGATACAACTGTGTTCTGTAGCGGTGAAAATCTTGAACAGCTTCTGGACATACTGGAGAAAGAACTGGAAAAATTTAAGGTTTGGTTTGACGCTAATAAGTTGTCACTCAACCTTGGGAAAACCAAATGTATTATATTTGGAAATAAACAGGCACCCAAATGTAAAAAATTAACTATAAACAATAAGGAAATTGAGTTAGTAAGAGAGAATAAATTTTTAGGTGTTATAATTGATAATAAACTTAGCTGGAAACCACATATAAATGATGTGAAATCAAAATTGTCAAAAACTATAGCCATTTTGTATAATAGCCAAAGACGTACTACCACAAGAAGGGCTACTTACTTTATATCATTCTCTGATGGTACCATATATGACATATTGTGTTGAGTCATGGGGAAACACAAATCAAACACCAATCCAATATTCCTTTTGCAAAAACGAGCCATACAAATCATCTGCAATAAACATTATCGTGAACCAACTCATTCTCTTTTGGTGTCTTTAAATGTATTAAAATTCATAGATTTGGTCGATTACATTACAATTCAAACGTTGTTTCGAGCGAAAAACCAAGCCTTACCGAGACATGTCCAGAGTCTGTTCAGATTGAGGGAATCCAGATATAGTTTAAGAGGTTGTGCAATTTTTATGAAACCACCAGTAAGAACAAATGTAAAGGCTTTTGTGTGTCTGTGGTTGGGGTGAAGAAATGGAACGAATGTTCAACAGAGGTTAGAATGAGTGGTACCTTAGTAAGATTTAAGAAACTACTCAAAAAGAACATCATGTCTAAGTATCATAAAGAAGCAAATATAATTTGATTTATAGGGAATGTTCAATTTATAAGTGGGATTTATTGTATATTTGAATGTGTGGGTATGTATATGCGTATGTAGCTATATAGATATGGGTAGGTGTATATGTATATAAGTGACCGTGTATATGTATGTATATATATGTATATATTTATGTATGTAAAGTATATACGTATGTATACAGGTATATATGGCACAGCCCAAGCAGAGGGTCACCCCCAAGAGCCTGGTCTGCTTGAGGTTTCTTCCTTACAAGGGAGTTTTTCCTCACCACAGTTGCCTAGTGCTTGCTCTGGGGGTTGGTTAGTAAGGTTAGTCCTTACTTGCGTAAAGTGCCTTGATTAGAATTTCTTGTGACCTGGTACTATACTGTGAGGATCAAAGACAATCTGGAGTTACCTGTAAGTGCTGTGACAGTTAGAAGATGCCTGTGTGAAGCTAATTTATTTGCAAGAATCCCCCGCAAAGTCCCTCTGTTAAATAAAAGACATGTGCAGAAAAGGTTACAATTTACCAAAGAACACATCAACTGACCTAAAGAGAAATGGAGGAATATTTTGTGGACTGATGAGAGTAAAATTTTTCTTTTTGGGTCCAAGGGCCGCAGACAGTTTGTGAGATGACCCCCAAACTCTGAATTCAAGCCACAGTTCACAGTGAAGACAGTGAAGCATGGTGGTGCAAGCATCATGATATGGGCATGTTTCTCCTACTATGGTGTTGGGCCTATATATCGCATACCAGGTATCATGGATCAGTTTGGATATGTCAAAATACTTGAAGAGGTCATGTTGCCTTGTGCTGAAGAGGACATGCCCTTGAAATGGGTGTTTCAACAAGATAATGACTCCAAGCACACTAGTAAACCAGCAAAATCTTGGTTCCAAACCAACAAAATTAATGCCTCGCAGATGTGAAGAAATCATGAAAAACTGTGGTTATACAACTAAATACTAGTTTAGTGATTCACAGGATTGATAAAACAGCAGTTTGAACATAATAGTTTTGAGTTTGTAGCGTCAACAGCAGATGCTACTATTATTGTGAACACCCCCTTTTCTACTTTTTTTTTTTACTAATAGCCCAAATTCATAGCCTTAAGAGTGTGCATATCATGAATGCTTGGTCTTGTTGGATTTGTGAGAATCTACTGGTACCTTGTTTCCCATGTTTCTGTGTAGGCTCTCAGTTGTCCAGGTGGTTTCCATAGTAGAGAAGCTTGAATCTTCGACTGGACTGGGTTGCTTGACGTGAGGACGTTTCGCTTCAAATCACAGAAGCTTCCTCAGCTAAAATTCTTGCTCTGGTAGTCTGACGTCTGTCTTGACTCTTGTAGAGAAGAATAAACCAGAAGCCAACAAAAGCTGGAGTTTTTTTATCCTAACCAGACCCCACCTACCGAGAGGCTGACTGCTATAGGCTAGTGACTAAACAATAGCTCTAATTAGCACCTATTGTGCTCTAGTTAGCACTCTCTATTGTGCTCTAGTTAGCACTCTCCTAGTCTTATATTATTCTGCAGTCTGACTGCTGCTGTATGTTTCATTGTGTATAAAATGACATGCGACTGTATCACAGGAAAAAACCCAGAATGGCTGGAAAATTGTTTTGAATTTCATTGTGTTTGATAGAAGCTAATGTAAAATTACACTCGCACTGAAGACAATCTGATTCAGAAAGTGTTTATCGATGACATCAACCTGACGTGTGTCTCACCTGTAGAATCCAGTCGCAGACAAACTGATGCATTGGGAATATGCATCGTTCACCTGAGTAGATAAAAAAAAAAACAACATTAACAAGTTCTCAGCAAATATAAAATTCCTGATTCATTATATCATACCCAACATTCCCATGAGCCTTTGGGGTTCTTCTGCCTGATTGGTTCCAGGCGCTGATAGAGTGTCTGACACGCATCCTGAATTAAAAAAAAAAAAGTTTATTTTGGTGTTCATGTTTTGTTTATGTGGTGAAAAATCCATTGTGTGTGTACTTCTGGAGTGTATTTTTTTTTAGCTGAAAAGTTAAAAATTACAGTTACAAAAAGCTCAATTCAAGGTATATTATTTATATAGTGCCAAATCACAATAAGGCTGCCTTGAGGCACTTGACACGGGTCAGGTCTAACCTCACTAATCCCCCTGAGCAAAAACACAAGTTCCAGTAAAAAGTGTCATTTTTTCCCTCCTTCAAAAAAGTCCTCAGAAGAGCTGAACTGATAGAAGGATAATGCAAACCAAAAATTATATCATCTTAGTGGTTAGCATAGTGGCCTCACAGCGAAAAAGCAGGCATGAGAATGAGACCTCTTAAAAAATTCTCAAAGTTGGCCAGAGGTCCCGTTCTAGGAGCTCCAGGAGTTTAGACAAAATTAGACCCTTTTAAAGTCTCATTTTAGCAGCCAAACAGGTGCCTGGAAAGAAGTCAGGAATACTTCATCCAGATCATCAAATAAAAAAAAAAAAAAAAAAAAACTGAGGTAAAATCCTGAAAATGACATTCCTGTAAAATCCTGGATTTGAATCTGTTTGTGTGCATTCCCCTCCCCTTCCAGGTTCGGTGAACTCCGGAAACTTAAAATGGTAAAATGGACTGTAGATGTGAGTGGCCTGGCAGCCTGGCCTGGTAGATGTGAGTGGCCTGGCAGTGTGCCCAGAGTGTACCCTGCACCCCCCCCCCCCAATCACCTGTAACCCATAACTGGAATGAGCAGGTTTACAAAATAAATGACTGAAGAGTGGTCTTTAATGGACAACACCCATGCCATGTTACCTTCACTGCCATGCCGTTAGCGTCTGTGCCAAAGGAGGCAGCAGATGGACAAGCATTTGGAACTGTGTTGGTGCTGGTTTCACTGATGTAGATTTTGGAGGATGGGATATGAAGCTCCCGGCTCACCACCTGTCAGTAAACCAGAAACAAACCCGTCACAGAGGTATAAACACAGCAGAGCCTAAAGTTGATCAGAAACCACGCTAACATTTAACTCAGGAATCCCTCATATGTTTGGACATTTCATTCAAATGGCAGATGTTTGGCACTCTCTGTGAAACAGATCACCTGTTGCATTTTAGTGTGGATTCCTTGACCCACCTCCGTGCCACCGTGAGTGAGCAGAACAGAACCATCTTTGTAGATGTGAACCAGAGCAGCACCCTTTGACAAACACATCAAGACCATCACAAAAATCTCCCTGTATGCAGATGATACCCTACAAAAATAAAGTACAAATCCTTTAAATGGTTTTGAGTGGACAAAATAAGTTCCACAGACCTGATTTAAAAAGGTCTCTGCAAACCCAATGCCGAATTTAATGGGGATGATGGATATCCCTCTCTTCTTCCAGCGGTTCTGACGGTTAAACTGGTCAATGTCGTCACGCCGAGAGTTATAGTTGGCCTTGGTTTTGCATTCCTCCCAGCAGTGCAGCAAGTTCTCCGCATCAAATTCAAGCTTGTAGTGGGTGAGTGACGGCCCTTTGTACATGTTGATCTCCTGAACCTGGAGTCCAAAAACATGGGCCAGTTATGTCAAAGGAACACAAACCTTCTGTTCAACATCATCAAGGAAATCAGTCATCCGAGAGCAAGTTTCAGAGCTGATTTAATTTTTTTTTTTTTTTAATTGTACCTTAAAAAACAAACAAACAAAAAAAACTACTCACTCATGTTTGCCCAGCTGAACAAAATATTTGGATGAATAATCTATACAGATATTTCCAGAGAGATCAACTTGAACTTTTACACCAGCACTCCTTTTTACAGCTAATCTTTAATGCGTTGTCATGAATGAATGAATGAACGTATGAGTTTTATTTAATGTTGTGTCATGTTGGCTAATTATGAAAAAGACAATTTTAGAAGGTCTGATTTCGTAAAACTTCACTCTACTGAAGTAAAATCGTACTAAAAACCTGTTAATACAGTTTACAGTTAATATTAAGACAAGACTGGAGAGTAAAAACAGGTAAAGCAATTAACTTAGCCATCAAGCTAAGCTAGCCCAATCACAACAGTGGAGCGCCAAGCTATATAATTTATTGGCCATCTACGATGCAGCTAGCTTGTAACGAGTATGTCAAGTCAGGTAAAGCTTGAATTGCTTAACCTCACCACATTAAAGGTTGGCTGTAGGTATCTGTACATAGCAGTGTATTTGAAATCTATACACAGCATCTCATTGGTCCATACAGGTCACATGGTCACGAGACTATGTATTTAGTAATGATACATAGATTTCTAAACTGTGTTAACCAAAACCATGAACCGTAACAAGGTTACACTATGTACAGACAGAATTTGTAATCATTAATACGTCTACATATGAATAGGTTTTGTGACTGTTAGCCAAGTGTGCACAACTACTCGGACTACTCACAACAAATCATGCCGTTAGCAAGCTACCAGCACCGTTACACAATGACAGGTGAATGTCTATTCTGATTGTGTCCCGGGCTCATGATTCCAATTAAGCTAGCAGTCCTGTAACATTCTAGTAATGCTAGCACAGTTTCCTAGTCCCAGGAACCCAGAGTAATGCACAGTTTCCATTTCTCCCGGCACTAACCGCGCGCAGCCAGCTAGCTGTCGAGTGGATGAAAACACTTAACATAGCTGATCTGGTCCAAGGACATCAGAGACAAATGGAAAACAGTTCTTTGGGTCCAGAGAATTGGGAAACACTGTGCTGACATTAGTCTGATCTAATGTTAGCATGTTAGCCAACGTGCTGCTTTGTAAGGCTTATCCCCTCCTTTTTAAAGTTTATTATCAAAATCTTGGTGAAATTAAGTGACTGATTTCGTTTTTTAAATTATTATTATTAAATATGATCCATTTCACAAATACTACCATTTCATTTATGGTAGTATTTTGGGATAGCGGTTTTTGCTAATGTGTTAAAACACATCTTCACAGCACTCTAGGCTTTTATTAACCATGTGACTCAAACCCAGTGTTGCCAACTCTTCAGTAAGAAAAGTAGCTATTGGCTGTCCTAAATGACGTCATCATCCAATCTGCATATTATTTGCATATGCAGACGTCATCATAAATGCTGTAGAAAAAAAACGTTGCAGAACAAATCACTGAATTATCAACATTTTAATATCGTTTGGTAAATTCCATGTTCATAAATGTAGAGTATTGAAAAGGAATTTACAGACTTCTGGCTGAATTTGAATAATATATAAGCAGTATTAAACTTAGACTCTCCCAAATGTCATAAAACTGTCACGCTCTATAAGAAATTTTTTTTTTAACAGAATTAATGTTAAAGAGCGCCTTCACTTTTGTTATTGTACACTTTTTTTTCTGTCTTTTGTGTTTTTTGTTCGTTTGCAGTTTGTTTTACTCTTAATGTATGTGTCGCAAAAAAAAAAAAAAAAAATATATATATATATATATATATATATATATATATATATATATATATATATATATATATATATATAATGTGATAAACAAAGAGAGTGAGTAAAAACACCATAATATTTCTAACTACAAATAAACTAGATTGTTGGTTTGTTTGTTTATTTTGCCATTAAAATTGTCTGTCACTTCTTAAAACAACATAACTTCTCAAGGCCAGGGAGCCTCAAAGTCTGGAGACTAATTAATCACAGCGCAGCAAACGAGGTCAAAGCTGAACGAGTTTGAGTCAGATTTGACCTTCAATGCGGGAACAGCCGCGGAGGCATCACACGTGCGTGTTTGAACGTGGAGGATTGTAGATTTCCCTCTGCTCAGGGCTCTGTGGCTTTCAGAAAAATTTATATTATCTTGGAATCCAAAAACTCAAATTTTAACAGCATGTGTACAAACAGCAATGCCATTAAGTGGAAAAGAAAAGGCGTTTTGTGTGTTTGAGTGCGCTCGAAAACACTGTGCGCTTAATGAAAAGGTTCATGAATTTCACAAACCTTTGAATTTCTCATTCAAATTTTGATAAATAAATCTTATTGTGCTCAACATTTAGTCTGTTCAGTTTTATTTGCCTCGACTATTTAGTTACTCAGACATTTACATCCCAAATTATGTAAAATTTTTGGAAACACCCGGCGTAACAGATCGGAAGATGAAAATTAAAATGGCACACAACACCACACACTGCTGCCAAAACCCAAAACTCATATCAGTTATATAAAATATCGATATAACAAATCAGCATGTCAGTGTGGACCTGGTCTGCAGGGCGTCTCAGCACCATGGCCACATCATTGATCATGTTCTCCACAACAAACAAGCTCTGAGGAACGCCAAAACCCCTGAATGCTGTGTTTGAGGGCAGGTTGGTTCTGCAGGCGGCGCTGCGACCACAAAGGTGGGGGATGTTGTAGGCGTTGTCCATGTGAAGAAGAATTTTCTCAATTACCTGTAGAAGACAGCACGATTCTTCCGCATTTTACACAGAAATTAGAAAGGAGCAGCGTCATGGACTTTTCACGGAGTAGTTGTGCTGATCGTAAGCGGTGTGACGCACCAGAAGAGATTCATCCATAAAGTTGCCAGCATTGGTGTAATACTGGATATCTGCAGCCAGGATCCTTCCGTCAGTCATGAAGCCAACCTGAATCAGAATTCAACTCTCAGTGGTGTCAAACTGATGGCCCGGGGGCCACATACGGCCCTTTCACCAGAAGACTGCGGTCAACAGAACACTTGATCAAGCATCTATAAATATGGCTCACATGATAATATTTTAAAGGGGAGGATAATATTTTAAAGGCTGTACCTTGTATTTTCCCAGTACCGGATGACGACCTCCTGTGATCAGCATGTCGTCACCTCGTTCGAGTATGCAGCGAACAGCTCGGTTAGTCCTGGAGGAGAAAACAAAAATTAGCCACTGAATCATTTTTATTGTTGCAGAAATTTAATATGCAATACGGAACTGTGTCGTACTTCAAAGCAGCCACAGCAGTGATAGAAGCCAGAATCGATGTTTTAATGATTTTACCACCAAAAGCTCCGCCCACCCGTTTGACATGACACGTGACTCTATTGGATGGAATATCCAGCGTCTTTGCAACCGCCTCCTACAGTCAGAATAAAATGGTCATACCTGGAAAACAAAGTTCTATTTCTCTTTTTAAAATGTTACATGTTCAGCAAAAGTTGGTGACAAATTTGGATGTGGTTTAGATGTCTGGAAAGGGATCACTCCGATATTGACCAAAATCACACGATCAGATATACAGATTATGTATATTTTCCTTTAGTAGAGTAGAATATTGTTTTCAGTTTGAGTTGATGTTTTGTTCAACAGCTACACAGATAAACTTATTTGACAGATTAAGCCCTGGTCCCACCAAATAATGAAGGATGAATAATGAGCCACGCAGCATGGACTTTTTTTTTTTTTTTTGCTACAAGAGGGTTTATTCAACTATCGTGGGAGAACAGTGGCTATGAGAGGCTCTTAGAGGCAGAATATTCAGCTAACGAGGCTCATTTCTGAGTGTGGCGCTAATTTCAAGATGTTCAAAATTTAGCTCCAACAGCATGGGACAGTTTGTGGAGGAGTTACTACAAGGACTAATGAGGATTAGCATGTGTGTGATGCGGCGAGGCTGCTAAAAGCCCGTTATCCCAGCGCCTGGTACCTACGCAGGACCTGAGAGGCTGTTTTTGGAGCAGCTGCCCTCAATTCCACCTGGTCTGTGCTCTGGATGCTGTATATAAAATAATTATTTTATAGCGTATTATAATCATTTTCTGTCAAACCTTGGATGCTGAAAACACCTTTAATCAGACAGTAAAATGGTTTCACAACTACCTCTCAGGCCGGACTCATTGTGTGAAGATAGATGGATTCACATCACAAACACACCATCACCAAGGCAGTACCACGAGGATCAGTATTAGGACCTCTACTCTTCATTTTCTACATTAACAACATAAATCAGAATATTCTAAATGCACATTTGCATTTTTACGCTGATGACAATTATCTACAGCTCCGCACACTCACAAGCCATCACTCATTTACAATCAGCTTTTGACATTATTCAAAATAATCTCCTTAATCTAAAACTCACCCTAAACTCAGACAAAACAAAAGTCATGTTGTTTTCAAACACCAAATCCAACTTTCAAATCCTGCCACAAATCACTACCTTACAGGGAATTCAAATAGAATTTGTTAAACAATACAAATATCCTGGAATTTGGATTGACAATACACTTTCATTTGCTGCTTGTAAATCGACTTAGAATCAGGTTGGGTTTCATTTTTCGAATTCGGACTTGTCTGTCCTTTGAGGTCCGAAGGAGGCTTGTTGCTGCCACTTTTATGCCAATGTTGGACTATGGCGATGCATTGTACATGCACTCATCAACTCAAGAGTCTAAGAGCTCTTGATGCTGTCTATCATGGAGCTCTGAGGTTCATCACTGGCCTCAGAGCTCTGTTCTTTATGCTCGTGTTGGTTGGTCCTCCTTGGCACTTCGCAGGCTTCGCCATCTGTATTTACTCATTTATATTTTCTCATTTAGAAATGTTTACTTGGTCAGCTTCCTGGTTACTTACAAATGTATGTTTCTGTGAAATGTATTGGTTCCTATCATCTTTGTTCTGCCGACCGTTTTTTACTGTCAGTTCCAAAGGTCCGGTCGGAGCTGGGAAAGAAGGGTTTTCAGTTTGCTGCACCCTGTGCATGGAACCTTTTACAGAATGACCTAAAACTGAGGGAGCTGGTCTCCTTAGAATCTTTTAAAGGACTTTTAAATGATAGAGATGATGGCACACTGACATGTAGTTGTTTTAACTGATTATTTTTAAATATAGTGTAAAACGTGTTGTTTCTGAACTTTCACACTGAAACTTTTTCATTGGTTGGTAATTGTTTATTCTGTATGTGTGGTGGAATGTTGAAATTGACACGTAACCTTGCTGCCTGTCTTGGCCAGGACACTCTTGTAAAAGAGATTTTTAATCTCAATGATACTCTTTTCCTGGTTAAATAAAGGTAATAAAATAAATAAATAAATCACTTCTGGAATCACAGAGGACTGTTTCATCTAGAGGGTTTTTTTCCCCTCTTTTCTGCTCCATGAGGAATGTATTTTGGATCAACTTAAAGGTAACTATTTTTAATATTTTTATAGCTTGGTAAAACAGTTGCATGTTCATTCCTAGCTATAAGGGTATGTTTATGATAGATTTAATATCTTGTTAATGGATGAGATTGGGCTGTGCTGTGTGTGCACACTGACACATTGACTTTTGCGCAAAACAAGCATTTAGGTACAACACCAGCTCGCAAAAGAGTGATTTTGCAGTCAATAATGGACAAACACAAAGTTAAAAGTTGGATCACAGTGTCAAAGTGGCTGTGTGTTTAAAGCCACGGAAGAAATAACACAAGTGAGCCACAAAATGGAAAGGAAGCCAGCGAGCAGGAGCGCAGAGCTGACCAGGAACGCAGAACGAGAGCGCGCAAAAGACTAATTTTACAGACATAACACAAAGTTAACAGTTTTATCACAGTGACTGTAAGCTGTGGAAGAAAAAAAATAAAATAATATATATATATATATATATATATATATATATATATATATATATATATATATATATATATATATATATATATATATATATATATTGGAAGTGATCCGCAGCTGTGGCAGCAGGTGTATAAATTTAAAGCGACCACCTCATTGTGGTGTTTTTTTTGCTTGAAAATGATCCACAGTTGCGGCAGCGCGCACTCACTCAGTGCAGCGTCTTTTTTTGGACTGCATTTAAAGAATGTGACATCTTGAATGGATGCTGTGAATTAAAAACCGACAGTGTAAAGGGACCATGTGTGGGAGGGCTGGAGGTTTGAACCAAACCTATGAGTAAACGTGTTACATGGCGCAACATGGATCAATCTGGCAACATGAGCCACTCGTGGCTGGACAGGACTCAAGTGACAGGTCAGTCGTGGCTCACTAGAGGCACATGTGAGGCACATAGAGGCGCCTTTGTAGCGGATATGTGACGGCTTAAAATGTGGATCATTCTTCAAATAATCGCTGACACACCCATGCAGGGCTCATTATTCATGGCTTATTATTCAGTGGGACCGAGGCTTTAGTCATTTTAAGATGGGGAACAAGAGTCATCAGGAGATAATGCCCCCCTCCACAAATCAGTAATACAAAATGTCGCTGAATCACCCAAGTACACGCTTACGGTAAATATGAATTAAATCAGTCAACTGGTTCTTGAGATATCACATTAACAAGCAAAACTAGACAGACAGACGGACACGCTGATCACTATATCCCTGTATTTCATAGCAGAGCGATAAAAAGGTATCAGACTGGACTCAGCTGATACTGAAGGTTCCAGTATCTCTATCAGACATAACAAAAGGGAATCACACCATCCCGAGTTTGGAATGGAGCCTGGAAACTCGCCTGTGATCTCTTAATACAAATCAAATACGTTCACAAAGTTCAAATTCAGTTTGATCCAACTGTAAACTCTAACATTTGGCTTCTATAAATATTAGCGTCCAACTGAGAGGTTTGTGGTCTCTGGGGGCGGGGTTACCTGGACATGCGTGGGCCACTGAGTGGAGACGTAAACGTTTAACTCCTTCTCCTCACCAACAGGTACGACCAGCATGCTTTGGGTCTCCATGTAGAAATGCTCCTGACCTCCGAGACGAACCTCACCTGAAGAACACAGACAACAGAGCAGAGCACAAAAACAGACACCATTTACCCAAATCCATTAAGTTCCAACAATAATATAGAACAATGCAGGGATTTTATTTTATTGTGTGCCTTTTCTTACCCACATTAACTGACATCTTTCAAAATAAAAGCACTCCCTGGTGTCTGCTCTGTCTTGAATTTGCACAAACATTTGCTACGTGTCTAACACTGAATGAGCGTATTTTCTGAAGCATAAGCTGCAGCTGTCAATAAATGCTTTGCAAGAAAAAGTGTGTGTATTATATATATATATATATATGTATATATATATATATATATATATATAGAGAGAGAGAGAGAGAGAGAGAGAGAGAGTGTTTTTTTTTGAAAAGTTTAATAACAGGAACTCAGAGTTGCACATGTGCACACCACAGCCTGTGCTGTTCAACATAAGGACTTTTAAATGCTAAAAATAAGTGAGATGGACAAATAAAATGTGTGCTGGACAACATGTCAGAAGCTATTTGACACAGTTTGGACAGAATTAATCTGCAGATGGAGACAGATTCTTGGTCCCCAGCGTTGGAAACACTACAAAAAATGTGTCCCATTCAATTTTTGTTTTTTTTAAACAGTGCGATTTTACGGCTTATCCCTTTAATGTTCAGCTCAACCATTTGGTAGAGCATGTGAGATCTACTGCATTCTATTGCAAAATGCGTGGATGTTAAAGGTTTATAAGCTGCAGGACCTCCAGAGCTAGTTCAAAAACAAAATGTATACGGTGTAAAATATGATATGTGATTTTATTCCACGTGTGCTGAAGCACAATAAAGGAGAATCTCTCAAAGCAACATTAAGCGTCGTGAACACCGGAGTGACACCGAGTCATTGTGAGCGGTGGACGTGGACACCGAGGACACATCGTGTCAGAGAGCTCAGTCAGTGTCAGTTCTGGCTTAGACTGGTCATGACGTGCACACGACTAATCCTGCTGGAGGAACACGACTTCACTCAGCTGGATTAAACTGCACTCACACTAACTAATGATGCAGGAACCCTGAGCAGGTTTTAGGTTACAGGATCCACTCCACTGGTTAGAAGAGGTCAGGGGTCGTTACTGAGTCACCTCTGGTTAAACTTTCACTCGCCTGATATAGTATGAGCGACACATAAATTTTCTTCTTAGTTTACCAGCAGAATAAAACTTTTACCTTCATGAATGTGATCGACGGCCTGAAAGGCTTCAGTCACATTTCCTCGTTCGAGGATCCGCCGAGGCTGAAAAAAAGACGACTTCTTAATCGCTTCCTGTCAGAGAGACATAAAACCAATTAACATCAACAACCGTCCAGTTAACAAATAACTACAGACAATACTTTTGATTTTAATCTGGAGTAAAACCAAAAGGACTAAAAAAAAAATCTCTCCTCCTGTTGAGGAAATTATACAAAACCTCAAATATTGCCATCTACTCTGGGAGCGCCACCTGCTGGACATGTCTGGGCTCATTACAGGGAATACTCATTGAAATTAGGAGCAGGTGCAGTTCTGATGTAGCTTCAAATCATCTTCTGAGGTTCAGCGTAAAATGCAAACAGATTTACATCAAATAGGGCTGGTGGCCAAGTGGTTAGTGCGCTTGGTTTCAGTGCAGAAGGTTCCCGGTTCAAACCCCACCTCTGCCACATTTCTCCATGGAGTGCAGAGTTGTGTCAGGAAGGACATCTGGCGTAACACTTGTGCCAACTGTACATACTGATCCACCTTGAATCTGCTGTGATGACCCCACTGCAAAAACAAGGGAGCAGCTGAAGCGTCTAGTGGTGGTAGTCAGACCAATACAGGCCCCGAGACCAGTCTGAGTCTGTGCTTGTTGCTGGATTCTGTAGCATGAAGCAGGCAAGAGTCCAGGATGAGACGCAAGTCCTGAACTAAGGCCGGTACCGGTTTAAAGCCGGGAGGACTGGGACCACGGCGCCCACAAGGAGCAACTGCAGAAACTCCTCTCCACAGCAAACTGCATGCAGAGGCTTTGGAACTTTTAGTGACACCAGACCTTTAGCATGAATACAACAGAGTGAAACAATGTTCAATTTAGATGTCATCACAAAAACTAGTTCCTACATTTGACAAAAGGACAAGTGAGAATTCTGGGAAAAGAGAAAGATTTGGAAAAGCAGAAAAAGAGGAGTTTACGTACAAGTACAAGTTTACGTTCTTCAAGTGAAGCAGTGTGTCTGTTGGAGGAAAATTGATCATCTGTCACCAAGAGTGACAGATGGATTAGGATTAGCAGTAATCCAAGAGTCAGTAATCCCTCGCATTCTGACACTGAGAGAACAATAACTCAGAGTGACACTTTAGACACAAACAGCTAAAATGTGTGGCGACTCAGGGACAGAGTGAGGAGATGTGACTTTCACATTTAATTTAGAACTTCTGAAGTTTTCAGGACACCTGAGGGAGACCCAGAACAACCAACAGGGTTTTGGAACACCTGGATTCATTTACAGTCTGAATGGAAGTGGGGTTTTTTTTTCCTTGGAACTGAAAAATAGGGTCATTTTACATTCAGGGTCAAGACTCCTATATGCAATATACATCTGCAACAGAAGATGGCGCCAAATATCTGGTAAACAAGTATTGAAGGCAGCAGCACTCAAGTTTACAGAGCTGCCTGATGCAATTTACACCTTATATAAACCTAATCTAATCGGAGCTAAGCGCAGTGGTGTGTGGACGCGTGCTCTCTCCCAAAAGAAGTGTTGTGTTGATACAGGTGTCCTCAGCCCTGAATGTGGAGTGCAGTGTGAGCGCCACCTGGAGGGGTGAGGGCTGAAATGTTCTAACATGGCACAAGGCACCTGGGCCTGGTGTGATTATGCCCTTAAGTCCATGGTGAGAAACACAACAAACAACTCTCAAGCAGCCAAAAAATAAAGTGGTATACAGAATGTAACATTGGAAAATAGTGAGCCCAAAAAAGTCTTAATGTTGTCATTTATGCTGTAATAAAGAATCCCCCCCCCCCCCCCCCCCAAAAAAAAACCTCTGTCCTGATCTGTATAGATCAGTGTCTCTCTTTAATAAGGGCTGAGCTTGAACAAATATTTCAAAATAATACTTAGGTTGGGTCGGGTTCGGTCACACCAGCACACAGACACTGAACGTGCAGAGCTTTTGTCAAACGATGTCATAGCCCCGCCTCTCCAACCTCAGCCACTCATAATTAATGACATTGTTACCAGTGTAATTTAATATACTTTTTTTTTTGTCTTGGTGGATGATTAACAGGATTTATTTTCATCGTGAGCAGCAGTTAGCATTGGGTTTGCATCATGTGAAGCAGCACAGAGTAAATAAAAAGTCTTATTCTGACCTGCTGCATCCTTTGAGACGGATTCAGACGGTTGTTCACTTAAGACAACATCTGGAAATAACGTAGTATGGTGGATTAGTGGTGAGTTCTGTTGCCTCACAGCAAGAAGGTCATGGGTTTGATTCCCACCTGTGGCCTTTTTATGTTCTCACTGTGTTTGCGCGTGTTTCCTCCAGGTGCTCTGTTTTCCTCCCACACAGCAGAAACTGATTTGCAGCTCGATATCTGAAGTGTGTAGGTCTAACCTTACTAACCCCCAGAGTAACAGTGGTGAGGGAAAAAAAACTCCCTCTGAAGAAGAAACCTCAAGCAGACCAGACTCAAAGGGGCGACCCTCTGCTTGGGCCATGATACAGACACAAATTACAGGAAATGTTGCCAGTGCACAGGACGGGAGGGTTTCAGAAACAGACAGAAAAAAAAAACAGAATGAAGCATCAGAAAGACAAGAAATACAGTATAATTTGTCAGCATTAAACAACAAGAAAAAACGAAGAAATACTAAGGTGATCGCCGGCCACTATCAATCAATCAATCAACTTTTTTCTTATATAGCGCCAAATCACAACAAACAGTTGCCCCAAGGCGCTCCATATTGTAAGGCAAGGCCATACAATAATTATGAAAAACCCCAACGGTCAAAACGACCCCCTATGAGCAAGCACTTGGCCACAGTGGGAAGGAAAAACTCCCTTTTAACAGGAAGAAACCTCCAGCAGAACCAGGCTCAGGGAGGGGCAGTCTTCTGCTGAGACTGGTTGGGGCTGAGGGAAAGAACCAGGAAAAAGACATGCCGAGAAGGGGGGCAGAGATCGATCACTAATGATTAAATGCAGAGTGATGCATACGGAGCAAAAAGAGAAAGAAACAGTGCATCATGGGAACCCCCCCACAGTCTACGTCTAAAGCAACATAACCAAGGGATGGTCCAGGGTCACCCGATCCAGCCCTAACTATAAGCCTTAGCGAAAAGGAAAGTTTTAAGCCTAATCTTAAAAGTAGAGAGGGTATCTGTCTCCCTGATCTGCCCAAGCTTCACTAAAAGACCCAGAATTTAGGTAAAGTTGAGGCCGCGGCACGTTCAGTTTACTAATAAAATGAATTAAAAGAGTAAAAAGCGTAGTAACATGATATGCCACTATGCTAAGCATACAATAGGGAAAATAAGTGCATCTTAAGTCTGGACTTGAAAGTCTCCACAGAATCTGACTGTTTTATTGACGCAGGGAGATCATTCCACAGAACAGGGGCACGATAAGAGAAAGCTCTGTGACCCGCAGACTTTTTATTCACCCTAGGGACACAAAGTAGTCCTGCACCCTGAGAACGCAAAGCCCAGGCCGGTACGTAGGGTTTAATTAGGTCAGCTAGGTAGGGAAGTGCCAGTCCGTGAACAATTTTATAGACTAGTAGCAGAACCTTAAAATCTGACAGGAAGCCAGTGAAGAGACGCCAAAATGGGTGAAATGTGGTCGAACTTTCTGCTTTGTGTCAAAAGTCTGGCAACACCATTTTGAACCAACTGGAGAGCCTTAATGCTGGACTGCGGTAAACCAGAAAATAGAACATTGCAGTAGTCCAATCTAGAAGAGACAAACACATAAATCAGGGTCTCAGCATCAGTCATAGATAGGATGGGACGAATCTTCACTATATTTCGCAGGTAGAAGAAAGCAGTCCTAGTAATATTTCTAATGTGGAGGTCAAAGGACAACGTAGGATCAAAAACTGCCCCAAGGTTCCTCACTTTGTCAGTGTGATGTATGACACACGAGCCTAGGCTAAGCGTTAACTGGTCAAATTGATGCCAATGTCTTACTGGACCAGGAACCATCATTTCAGTCTTATCAGAGTTTAAAAGTAGGAAATTGCTGGACATCCAGCCTTTCACTGATGCAAGGCAATCTTTTAAGGATTTTATGTGACTGAGATTACCAGCAGTTATCGGCACATATAAATGAGTATCATCAGCATAGCAGTGAAAGGTAATCCTAAAACACTGCAATATGTGCCCAAGGGGTGCTATATAAAGGGAGAAAAATGGGGAGCCTAAGACAGACCCCTGTGGAACCCCAAATTTCATGTCACTAACTTTAGAGGTAGTGTTATTGTACAAAACGCAGTGAGAACGCCTGGTCAGGTATGAAGTCAACCATGCAAGGGCACTCCCAGTAATCCAAAAATGATTCTCCAACCTATCTAATAGCAGAGCCTGGCACGGAAGGATCAGCACACAGCCACACAACCTGGCATGGTGCAATTGCATAATGCATGCCACGGCGCATTTGTGTGATCCATAGGGAACTATCCGTGGGGACAGCGACGGAGATGGTGGACGGGCCCCTGGATCCAGCACCAGAGACAGTTTGGTTTTATACCCACTTTCACTCCTATGATCGTGACTGTTTCATTTTCACACTCATGTAGTCTCGGTGTGCAGGCTTTTCAGTGATAGGAAAGGTGCAAATCAATTGTCCACTTTTTCCCAACAAGTTGTAACTTTGTGACTTTTTCTCCTTCATTCAGCTGTCACCGTGTGCCGTGTGACCGGGCTACAACTGCATTGCTTTTATTTTGAAGCCTGATTTTTTTATTTGTTCTCGGAAATGTGAACTGCTCCTCAAAAATGTACACTCATGCCAAAACAGAGATATGGATGCGGAATGCCGAATTCAGATGAAGTTTAATAAATCCAGGTCAGCTGTGCTTCACATCTCCACCTCAGACATTCAGCCTGGCTACGATACACTTGTTAAAAGTCAATAGAGACTAGATTTCTCTCACTGAAAAAGAAAAAAGGAACTGAAAACACTAAAATGTGGAAAACACAAATGTAGTTGTGCAAAGACATGATAAGAACCGGTGTACAGGGACACTTTTCTCTTTTTCTGCACAGTTCAGTGACATTGTTTTGTCTATTATCTGGTTTACAATGACAATTCATGCGGCTGTGTGTTCATTCCTTCATTGTGAAAATCTCCACAGACCTCTGCGGTGAAAATCGGGTCTGGCAGGTCTTCGTAGCTGACTTTCACAGCTGCGGCGCCTCGTTTGGCGTGAGCTTTGGTATCAGCGAGCACCGCACAGATCATCTGACCAACACATGACACCTGCAGACAAACAGGACACCAGACCTTTATGGAGAGTCGTGATGTTCACAGAAGCATTGTTCTTCTGTGATGTATCAGTCACACCATGACAGACTGAGGAAACATATGAGTAACATGAAATTTTGATAACCGTTCGTGTTCATTTTTGTTCTGTCAAAGTCCTTTTCCAATTTGTTAACAGCCTTTGTCAGCTGATGTCCAGTGAGTCCGTCTGAAAGCTTTGTATGGGCTCAAAACTTTGAGCGGACCATCAGGCAGAGAGCTTTCCTGGTGGTTGTACACTTGTTTGCCATTTTGTATTTTACTGATTTGTTACTTCTACAACATTTATGCACTCATATACTGTGGTTATCTGATGGTCCAGACTGGGCTTCTGATTGGCCAAAGCTCCTGCACAGGGTGTGAATTCAGAACCAGAGGATGGAGGATGGTTCCCAACACAGCAACAAGCAGCCGACTGTTCATTTAGTAAAGACTAAAGGAAAAAGAAAGTGTGGCTGTGTGCGTGTGGATCTCAACGTCGAAGCGCACACACTGGATTCTCTTGGTAAGAAGGCCATGCAGAGAAAGGTCGCTTGCAGTCCTCGCCATTGCAGTGGTTCTGAATGCCGGCACAGTGAGAAGACGTCCTCAGTACACAAACGTAGTGAGGACGCATGACATCATGTTCCCTCAGCCAGCAAAATTCGAGCCACATTTGCGTTCAGACCTCGAAGAATCCTGCTCAAATCCACCCCACCGTACACATACACGTCTTGAAACTGGGAAAATCGTTCTGCTGAATGCGGCTTTTTGTGTTGCCAGTGGAAATGTGATGTCATCCATCCCTCAGAGCCCCAAATCCACCGGACAAATGATCTTAATCCGTCATAGTGTGACGACACTTTAATGCAACAAAATCATGCAATCTGCAGTGTTAGCCAAAAATGCTATTTTTGCTTCCACATATGATAAAAACAATAATGTCCTTTTTTCATATTCACTACAACGATATGCATAAGTTGTACTGTGTGGGAATTTTTTTTAATTTTTCTCTTCTTGAATTCAACTAAACAGCAAAATGATCAAATCCCCGAAACGTCTGTCTGGAGTAAATCTGAATCCCTACGAAATTCAAACAGTTCAAGGAGGAAAAATAAAACCATTTAATCACCAATACCCTGTTTCTGATATTTTAACCCATTTCTGATGTTGGGGGAAAACAAAAATTCCTTTAGGTGGGACTTTGCCAAACAGGAGCAATACTGACCCCCAGAGGGTGTTCAGAGAATTTCAGTAGTTAAGACCTGGCAGCTGTTGGACATAAAAAAGACGGAAAGAAAAAAGTCCAACATTGAGAAAGACGACTGTAACTATGTGATTAAAGTGAACTGATTCAAAACCATAAACAACGAGCACGGACCTCCGTGTCAGCGAGCAGCTCCTCGTCATAATTGAACATCCGCTGGACTTTTGTTCCAGGAATATCTGTGGCTGTGACAATGTCAACAACACCTGAAACCTGCAGCGCGGCACTCACATCCAGCCCCCTGTGGGATAAACAAAAACAAATAATGAAGAGACCACTTACTCGAGCGTGAACCTTCACCAAGGCTCAAAACGCCAGTTTTGTAAGATGCCATTTTGTAACATTTCTGGCTTCACTCTTTTTTGTGGCTGTGCCCCAGAATTTAATAATTTCTAAATTGGACAGATATTTCAGGGTTTCAAGGAAATCTGCTGTATTTACAAACCCCACTTGATAAATATAGATTTTTTTAAACTTTTTAATTTATTTTTTTAATTCACAAAGTTGTAAGTTGTGCTTGTCGAGAGAAACTGCCGTCTGTCTGTCCGGCAAAACCTGCGACATCCTAAAAGTCAAGACCTGTAAAACTCTCAAAAATTTAAATTTTGATACATTAATACTGAGGTCAAACATCTGTGTGCCAAAAAAAAAAAAAAAAGAAAAGAAAAAAAACACCAAACAAAAGAAAAAACCCAGGCATTTCTGACATTTATAAATGCCTTTTTTTTCCACCACTAAATTTCGAGTTTAAAGTAAGAAATGTAGCAGAAGCCCTGAAACACTCACATCGTCCGCTAGATGGCGACAAAAGCTGTTGAAATGTGCAGCAACGTCTGGACTGTTTATTCAGAAGTTTTAAAAAAAACCTTTTGTCTTTGGAAGTGTTTATCACATGATTTTACGTTATTTTAGCGTGCGGCCGGGAACTGGTCACCAATGCGAGGAAAAGCTCGCCGTCTATTTTGGGGAGGTCGTCGCAGTACACTGCCTCGCCTGTAGCCTGGCTGAGCGCAGAGCGATGCATGATGGGACGTCCCACGGGGTCATGATGGTGCTGGTCCTCCGACACGCGCTGCAGAAGAAGTAACAATAAATCAATAAATGTGACCGATGGGCCTGGCTTCCAACAAATTAAAAAAAAACATGTTGGACTTTAGTTTTCCACATGTAAAGACACAAACACTGAAGTACTTCTGAACAGAACATTTTGTGGTCAGACCAGTTCAGACCTGGAAGTCCTGCAGGCCAGGTTGGATCTCTCTGGGTAATGGTTGGATCCACGCTGCCTCAGGCAGCTCCTCTGTGATCACATTCTAGACAACAAACAGCTGTTCAAGTCTCTGCATGGTCCACCACAAAGTCAAACTGGCTCAAAACGTCTGTTCTACCATTTCTCTGAGCTTCTGCAGGACCTCCAGGTTAAATTTGAAGAGGAAGCTGAGAGTCAGGGAGCGACGGAACACCACTTTTCCCCCAGGAGCTGAAGGAGGAAGAGCCAACTCCTCCAGCAGGACATCGTAGGCCCGACTGAGGGTCTCCTCATCCCACAGCCTAAAGGGCACATGGGGATAAACAAAAAGGTGCCATTTAACCGTCTGGGATCCATGAATGCACCGGCGCCTCCAAGTGAAGTTTTCATCACGTTTCCATAAAGAGATCAGCGACGGAGCATCACGGAGACTTCATTCGACCAACCCCTGAACTCACAAATTCTCATCTGTACAATGGATCTTTCCTCTGGACGACCTGCGTCTCACAGACCATTCTAAAGGCCAGAGAAGGTCATGCAGTCAGTGTTCATTCTCTCTCTCTAACTTGAAAAGAACGGTCTGTCAGCCTGAAAACATTTTGTTTTTATTTTGAAAGTCACTGTGGAAAAATACACAGAGATCATTTTCTTCATGGATGATGCAGCAATATTTATTATTTAAAGGCAGCAGTGGAGAGTTTTTGGAATCAGTTTTCATCATAAAAGGAATTTGACCAGAGCAGTAGACATGTAAGCTATAATACTTTACAAATAAACTTTGAGAATGTTCCAGTTCTCTGCGTATTGTGAACGACTGGAATTCCGTTTTGTTTTTTTTCCTGCTACTGACATGTGAACGCAGCATAAGTTACGCTTCTTCACTGTGTAGAACTCACTTCTTAAACAGAGTTTCTCTGGGGGTGAGTTTAACAACAAACAGAAACCCAGTGTTGCACATGTGCACACTACAGCCTGTGCTGTTACTTAAAAACATTTTAAATCAGTCCCTTCTCCATTGTTTCACTCGGGGTCATCACAGCAGATCTGTGTTGGAACTATGTGTTTATTTGGCACAAATTTAATGCCGGATGCCCCTCCTGATGCAAATCCACATTACATGGAGAATTGGCAAAGTTGGCCTCGAACTGGGAACCTTTCGTACCGGAAACAAGTGGACTTGGTCGTCAACATAAGGACTTTTAAATTCAAAGTCAGATAGACAAATAAATGTGTGTAGCACAACATATTGGGTGCAGTATGGACAAAAGAAAGCATCAGATGGACATGGACCAAGAAGTAAGCAATGGATTCACGCAGGAAGCCCTTAACTTGTGGTGTGTGCCATAAGGACTTTTAAATTCTTAAAGATAAGCAAAACAAACCCGCAAACACTAGAAAAAAAATAGTGTACTTTTATTGTTGGAGTTTATTTTGCCAGTGGTTCTCATCCCAGTCCTCAAGTACCACCTACCCTACACATTTTCTATATCTCTCTGCTCTGCCACAAGCTGATTAGCTCATTCAGGTGTACACGGCCTATCAAGTCCTACCAGTCATCTGAATGAGCTAATCATCTTGTGGCAGAGCAGGGAGACATGGAAAATCTGTAGGTTAGTGGTACTTGAGGACCAGGCTTGAGAACCACTGGTTTAGAGTATTGAGTCCTCAGAAAGCACAACATAAATAATTATCATCATCATTAAAAAAAAGGCATATATATATATATATATATATATATATATATATATATATATATATATATATATATATAAGGGGGTGGGGTCCAAAGTGACAAAGTAAGGAAGCAGAGAAACAAGCAGACTCTGAAAGGTCATCTGAAAGCCAAAGTATTCCAACATGGCGGTCTGACCTTGTAACAATGGCCTGACAGGTTTTGGCAGCGTTCGCGGTGGTCGCTCCCACACCGCCATAATAAATACTGATGTCTTGCACCACTCTGGATCCCTCGCCAAAAAACACCCTCATCCCCGTATTCACCGTGGCAAAGGCGCTTTCCTTTCTGGGTGCGTGGCGGAATGCACGAACAAACTCCCCCTGCAGGAAAAACATGAAACTGTTTTGCATTTTAATAAAGTTTGAAAGATTAAAATGAACATGGAACAGAATGTTTTCACTGACAATTCATTTAATATTGTTGTCTATTTAAAAAACCCTCAGTGAAAAAAGGTGCCAGTATGGTCAACCACAAAAACATCGCTAATGATGTTTTAAAATATTTTACTGTGGAATACTTTTGATATTTTATTTCTAAAATGCTTTATTAGTACACTGTATTTACAAATGATCTATAACTATAAACAGACGCGTTCACATGTTAAAGATGTTTATGTGACGCTTGATGACTTGACGAGGAGACGACACTGAGGTTGGAACTGAGGACGCAAACGGATTTTTCTTTTTTTTTGTTTGCTGAAAGGACCAGAGAATACAAGATTTATCTTCTTTCTGTTCCTTTTTGTTCATGAAAAATGCTTATGCAAGTTGACAATGAATGAATGAAATGACATGAACAAATAAATAAATAAATAAATACAAATAATTGATTTTGAGGTGCTGCTGTACGTAAGAAAAAAAAATTGATGACTTCGTAAAATTTTGTATTTTTTTTCTCTTAATGGGCACCACAAAACTGACATTTTTCACATCCATCCATCCATCTATATATATATATACGAGGGCTATCAATAAAGTAACGGTCCTTTTTATTTTTTTCAAAAACTATATGGATTTCATTCATATGTTTTTACGTCAGACATGCTTGAACCCTCGTGCGCATGCGTGAGTTTTTCCACGCCTGTCGGTGACGTCATTCGCCTGTGAGCACTCCTTGTGGGAGGAGTCGTCCAGCCCCTCGTCGGAATTCCCTTGTCTGAGAAGTTGCTGAGAGACTGGCGCGTTGTTTGATCAAATTTTTTTCTAAACCTGTGAGACACATCGAAGTGGACACGGTTCGAAAAATTAAGATGGTTTTCAGTGAAAATTTTAACGGCTGATGAGAGATTTTGAGGTGATTCTGTCGCTTTAAGGACTTTTCACGGTGCGAGACATCGTGCAGCGCTCTCAGGCGGCGTCATCAGCCTGTTCAAGCTGAAAACCTCCACATTTCAGGCTCTATTGATCCAGGACGTCGTGAGAGAACAGAGAAGTTTCAGAAGAAGTCGGTTTCAGCATTTTATCCGGATATTCCACTGTTAAAGGAGATTTTTTTAATTAAAGATATATATATATATATATATATATATATATATATATATATATATATATATATAGTGTTTTAGATTTGGATCAGAATACAACCCCTGGCAAAAATTATGGAATCACCAGCCTCGGAGGATGTTCATTCAGTTGTTTAATTTTGTAGAAAAAAAGCAGATCACAAACATGACACAAAACTAAAGTCATTTCAAATGGCAACTTTCTGGCTTTAAGAAACACTATAAGAAATCAGGAAAAAAAAATTGTGGCAGTCAGTAACAGTTACTTTTTTAGACCAAGCAGAGGGAAAAAAATATGGAATCACTCAATTCTGAGGAAAAAATTATGGAATCATGAAAAACAAAAGAACGCTCCAACACATCACTAGTATTTTGTTGCACCACCTCTGGCTTTTATAACAGCTTGCAGTCTCTGAGGCATGGACTTAATGAGTGACAAACAGTACTCTTCATCAATCTGGCTCCAACTTTCTCTAATTGCTGTTGCCAGATCAGCTTTGCAGGTTGGAGCCTTGTCATGGACCATTTTCTTCAACTTCCACCAAAGATTTTCAATTGGATTAATATCCGGACTATTTGCAGGCCATGACATTGACCCTATGTGTCTTTTTGCAAGGAATGTTTTCACAGTTTTTGCTCTATGGCAAGATGCATTATCATTTTGAAAAATGATTTCATCATCCCCAAACATCCTTTCAATTGATGGGATAAGAAAAGTGTCCAAAATATCAACGTAAACTTGTGCATTTATTGATGATGTAATGACAGCCATCTCCCCAGTGTCTTTACCTGACATGCAGCCCCATATCATCAATGACTGTGGAAATTTACATGTTCTCTTCAGGCAGTCATCTTCATAAAACTCATTGGAACGGCACCAAACAAAAGTTCCAGCATCATCACCTTGCCCAATGCAGATTCGAGATTCATCGCTGAATATGACTTTCATCCAGTCATCCACAGTCCACGATTGCTTTTCCTTAGCCCATTGTAACCTTGTTTGTTTCTGTTTAGGTGTTAATGATGGCTTTCGTTTAGGTTTTCTGTATGTAAATCCCATTTCCTTTAGGCGGTTTCTTACAGTTCGATCACAGACGTTGACTCCAGTTTCCTCCCATTCGTTCATTTGTTTTGTTGTGCATTTTTTATTTTTGAGACATATTGCTTTAAGTTTTCTGTCTTGACGCTTTGATGTCTTCCTTGGTCTACCAGTATGTTTGCCTTTAACAACCTTCCCATGTTGTTTGTATTTGGTCCAGAGTTTAGACACAGCTGACTGTGAACAACCAACATCTTTTGCAACATTGCGTGATGATTTACCCTCTTTTAAGAGTTTGATAATCCTCTCCTTTGTTTCAATTGACATCTCTCGTGTTGGAGCCATGATTCATGTCAGTCCACTTGGTGCAACAGCTCTCCAAGGTGTGATCTCTCCTTTTTAGATGCAGACTAACGAGCAGATCTGATTTGATGCAGGTGTTAGTTTTGGGGATGAAAGTTTACAGGGTGATTCCATAATTTATTCCTCAGAATTGAGTGAGTCCATATTTTTTTCCCTCTGCTTGGTCTAAAAAAGTAACCATTACTGACTGCCACAATTTTTTTTTCTTGATTTCTTATAGTGTTTCTTAAAGCCAGAAAGTTGCCATTTGAAATGACTTTAGTTTTGTGTCATGTCTGTCATAATCAATCAATCTGGTGACTGATTGTCACCAGACTTAGTTTATGAATTATGAATTAGACAATCAATCTGCTTTTTTTCTACAAAATTAAACAACTGAATGAACATCCTCCGAGGCCGGTGATTCCATAATTATTGCCAGGGGTTGTAAAACTGAGTGACAAAACTATTCACAATATCGACCAGAACTTGTGCAGGTTCACAAAGACTAGCAGACCATTCGGAGAATACAGACAAATATTATATTTGTCATCAAATGCTAAAAGATTCTTTTTTTTAATGAAAATTGAGTTTGTACAATCTTTGTACCTTTCTGGAGAAGGGAATAAAGACTGACACGAGAATCTCGTCTGGCTTCAAGATGGTCTTTCCAAAGCTGACGAAGAAGTCTTGATTGACGGGAACCTCTCGTCTTCCTACTGCTGTTTTCAATCAGAAATTCAGCAATAATCAGCAGATAAAAGAGGTACAGTGACAGTTTCTGAGGAACTCTGTGTTGTAACGGCAGGCGGGGACTCACGGTGTGATACGACGCTCACTTTACAGTTTCCTGCAGCCAGAACCGGATTCAGGTCGGAGTTCGGGTATGCACTCGCGATGTTTCCTCCAAGAGACTAAATGTCCAAAAACACACGAGAATCTCATCAATGGGACACCCAACGGGTAGAAGTCCTCAAGGTGACATCAGTGAAACAACGCAAGGCAACATATTTTAAATCAATTCATTTACACAACAGAATGGTCATTGTGGTATCCAAAGGGAACATCTCCACCTGGTGGACAGTTACCATTAATGCAGGTACTACAGAATTTGTCAAGAGCTCCAGTTTTTTTTTTTTTTTTATATTTACCATTACTGAAGCTCAAAGTGTTTCCAGAAAGGGTCGTGAAGTTGCACCGGGCAAACACTGATAAGTTTTACCACTGACAAGTGATGATGTTGTGCAGACGGCTTCTACAAAGCTGAATATTTTTGACACCAATATCACCACACAGACCAAGTCTGGTGACAATCAGATATTTAGGAAAGACGCGATTGCACTCAACATTTTTACAACGTATGCTCCAGTGATCTTGACCTTATGAGCCTCAAGTCAACAAGCCTTTAGGGGGTGATGATGCATAATTCATAAACCAAGTCTGGTGACAATCAGCTGAGTACAGCCGAAGTAACATCGCATTACTGATGGCCCACAGGGGAAAAAAGCATCGTGACTCTTCCCGTTACCTCAGCGTCTGTCTCGTTACGTGCACCGTAACACCGAAAGTTATCAGTCACAGTCATAAAAGAAACGGTGGAGAAAACCTTATTTGACTGAAGTACACTCACAGCAACGTTTCTGATCTGCAGGCTCCCCAGGTTCAGCAGCTGCTGGATCAGGGCTCGGAACAGCTCCGTCTTCTCCTCTGGAAGCTGGTGGATCCGGTTCTCCAAGACCGACTGAACCTCAGACAGGCTGTAGCCCACTCCAATCCAAACTCCTGCAGAGAGCCGACATGCTAACCAAAAAAACAAAAAAAAACAAAACAGATCCCCCAAATGTCCTGCAGGTGTCTTGATCCCTGGGGTATTTCGCCCGTGGGTTTGGTTCTGGGTTTTAAAATCTAATTTTTAGCCATTTCAGAGATATTCAACCAAATATAAATTGGATCAGAGTCCAAGGCATCAGCTGTCATTTGGAACCAGAGACAAAGTGGCTGGTTTCCTGAAGACCATAATGCCAAGGGAATTGGTGGAGAACCAAGACTCTTAACACCAACGGTTTCAACAAATGAAAAACTTTAAAACGTGTGGCGTTATCACTCAGACCACGTTCACAGGTTTGTCAACCATCTGGCTCCAAAACAGACAAGATAGAGTCCTTCGGTCCCAACGGACGGATCTCAGCTGGATCCACTCCTGATAAATGCAAAAAAAAAAAAAAAAAAAAAGCAAAGTGAAGAAGCGACGAGGACAGGAGAAGGTCTCAAACCTCCAGAGACTCTCACAAATAAAATAAAATAAAATTTAAAAAATCATCCAAGTCTCAGACTTAGGTCTAATCCCAACACTCTGTATTACAAAGACCAATAAATTCACAAAGTTAAAATGTGAAACTCAAAAAGATGGAAAAAAAATTTGTCATCTTGTCACATTTTCCAAGGTGGGGGTAATTAAAAAGGAAGTGACTAAGAAAAAAAAAAGACCTAAATTAAAACGGCCTCATTACAGGAGTTCAACACGGAGAAACACCAACACCCTGCTGGTTTGTAAGAAACCAGTAGGGTGTTGGTCACAAATGGAGGCCTGAAACGACTCAAACATCCATCCGGCATCTTCTCATGTGACTGTTTAAGGAGCGTTACGTGATCAGCTTCATTCCCAACAAAATCCACAAACTATTAGACCTGATAACTACAAACCAAGTCCAACATCCACCCTGAATTTGGTTCAGGACCAAAGCTTGTGGATGCAGCCATGTGAGCACACCCAGAACTGACCTGACCCCAGTGCACCATGGGTACCATGTCTGCAAGGAGACATCAGCAACAGCAAGAACTTCTCCTTGGCAAATGTTTCATTGTTATTGTTGAAACTCACTTCAGGTCAGGTGACAGCTGCCTCATCCACCACACCATGGAATGGGCTCGGGCCCTGGATGGCAACCACCCAGGCACACAACTGGTCCACCCCTCCCGACAGGAACCATCCATCTGCTGCAACCAAGTGAAATGTGGGCGTGTCCTTGACTTGGGTCCTCGACACTGAGGCACCTCCATGCTGGGTCAGGTCACCACATGGACACCTTGTGGTAGCTGATGTCCCTCAAAGTGTCAGTGAGGGAACATCCTCATCCGAGGCTCACTAAGTAACCACTCATTTGACACAAAGTCAGTCCAGCAAACCCCAAGGATCCTCCACAGAGACCTGGTACCCAGTCATTGCCTGAGGCCACTGGTTAGAGTCCAAGACTGACAGGAAGCACCAGGACCCTAAAGACTTGGACCTGCAGCAGCAAACACCTCTGTCCAGTGACATGATGGCGCCTTAAACTCTTCCCGGGTGTCTCCGGACCTGAAAGGCCAAGGATCCAGAGACATGAATGACACTGCTGAGATCAGTCACTTCACAACATCAAGTCTTTGCCTGAAACTAACCTCAGTCCAGAGTCCTTCATGATCCACACTGCTGACACCCCAGAACCCCAAGTGACGACAAGGAGAAACCTTCAGGTCTGCAGACAACGTGCATGCTTTGAATTCATGTGCGATTGTTGTTTTTTTTAAATATTGTTTCCGGACAGTAGATAAAACTGACTGTGAGATATCAGCCTGCACGTATAGAGTTTGAGGGTGGCGCTAAACATTTCTACTGTCCAATTAATCTGAACTTAATCAATTTTCTAAGTTTCAGTTATAAACATCTCATGACATCCAGAAATTAGAGAACTGCGGTGTTTCAGTTCTGCTCGACATTCCAACATTTACTGATGAGCATCCAATCAGAGACAGACTGACAACAAGGGGGCGTGTCAATCTGTGCAACGCTGCATGACGTCTGACCGGGTGTGATTCCCAGCCGGGACTCGAACCGGCGACGCCACAACAAATCAGAAATTAGGCCACATTATCAAATTTCTGATGGTCCTCAAATAAGCAGGCTGTACGTGGACATCAGGAAAAGGGGGCGGGGGGTTCTAAGCTTCATAACGTCGTTTAATCACAGTCACTTTATTCTGCGTGTTTTCAACCTTTTGCAATGCCTTAAAGGATTTTGTCTAGTTTCTTTTTCCTTCTTAACAGTGTGTTTTTCCTGATCTTTAACTCCCTCAAACACCCTGTTCGAGTCCTTGCACAGCTCTGTGCACCCCCCGCACCCCCCCCCCCCAAAAACCACACACTTTATTCTACAAATCTCACAAATAAATAAATAATTCAGATCTTGAGTGAAACTGTGACACCTCAAATCATTCGACTAAATTAAAGAAAGGAAATAAAACACTTAGCACATCACCCCCCCCAAATGAACTACTTTTTTTTTTTAATGTTTTAGATTCCACAATATTATCATTATTGAAATTCTGGTTAGTAACAGTCCATGTAAGACTGTGCGACATCAAATGAACCTCTGTGATGTCATAAAAAAATATCTTGATTATAAACTTTATTTGACTATCACTCACGTCACTGTTAACACACTAGGCTGTGCTAGGTACAGTCGTTAGCCTATCAGGAGCTAGCTAACCATTTCCAACATAATTACAAAAGTGTTTCTGAGCTGAATATTTTTTAAAAAGGGTTTGTTTGTTTTTTCTTGAACTGGTTCAAAGTCTTGTTAGTTACACTTGCAAGAAATTCAACTCATGTTTCTTCTTCTTCTTCTATGATTTCTAACACTGTGACTGTGTTAGTCTGCAAAAACAAAACAAAACAAAAAAAAAAACATGTATGAGCTCTCAAAATATCTAGCTCTGAGTGTGCTGCTTCCACAGAAGTGCAGGACTTGCAGGTGTAGTAAAAACGAGCCCACAGGGAGGGAAAAAAAAGAAAACCCTCAGGGTTCAAAAGGATAGATCTCAGTTATTTAGAGATCGGTTTAAATATTTAAAACTAGAGAATGACAGATTGGAGAAAGACTAAGTGGTTTCTCTTGTGTTCTCAAACATTCTGCTGAATCTAGTTCAGACGTCCGTGGCAGCGGCTCACCGCACGGCGTGTCAATGACCTCAAACAGCTCCAGGACTCTGGACGGAGATATGATCAGAGGATGCATGACGCCTTTGAACTTTATCTCTGGACCTTTAACACAAAAACCACAGAAAAGTGCTTCATTTAAGAGGGTTTAAAGCGCTCAAGACACCATTTAACCCAAGAAATTACTGAACATCGATACAGTTTTCTTAATACGTTCTACTGAAACATCAGTCCAATGCTTGTTATTTGATTCAGTCGAATGTGGTTTTATCTCCCTTCATGCCTTTTTTTGTGCTTTGAATTGAAAAACAGAAACCCTGACAATTCCAGGTCTGGGTGGGGCAAAGAAATCTAAAACCGTTCTGAGTCACAAAATCTGAAACTGGTGTCTGTCCTGAAATATGGAAAAGAGAAGCAAAAAACCAGGACGTCCTCCTCAAACCTCATTCAAAGAGGTTTCTGTAAGTGTTTGGTCTCATCTGGACCAAAATTTCACTTCATTCCAAGTGAATTCAGTAAAACATCCACAGCAGAGTTTCAGACGTCACACAGTTTGTCTCGTATCGTTGCCTCTTCTGGAGAGTTTGTATTATATTTTTCAAACAAACATTTACAATCTCTCAGTTCATCAAAATGTTTCAGGTTTCTGTATCAGAAAAAAGTTAAAAACAAATAAAAACCTCAAATATTCAAAGTCTACAAAGCAGACAAGACGTCCCTCATTAATAATAAATAACTTGATCTTTAAGATATTTGCAGAAAACTGTTTTAGACAAAAGTATCAGTTTGGGACTCTGTAATGAGGATGGATCAGAATTCCAACAGATTAAGTTCCTGTCAGGGGGCAAAACTCAGAATTTTAATACTGTGACTCTGTAAACTGCAACCTCAGAGCAAAATTAATGGTTCTCAATTCATTATGATTTTTTTTCCTCTGTTTTTTTTTTTTTTTTTTTTTAAACAGCCCTGACTGAACCATTTCTTAAATTTAAAAAGCAAAAACTCCAAACATTCAGAGCGTCACTTAGCCACCTGCGGCGTCGGTGTAGCTACAGCCAAATACATTGGCGTAGTTTTGCTGAGTTCAGGACAGACCGACATTTGGTGATTTCAAACTCCAGCTTGGAGGGAAAAGAAAAATTTAAAAAGCCTAAAATTGGGCTGGAATTTCCTCTTGGAATCTCATGAGGAAATTGAGAAACCTGAGGTACTAGAGTTCCCGTCACACCCATGGAGGCCCCATTTGCAGCTGGCGAGACAATGTTACAAATGCCAAAAAGCATTTTTTTTTAACATGATATTACTGCTACATGTAATATATTCACATTCCATGTACCATTAGTGACGTTTGCAGCACCACACATCAGCAAAAACATCTAATGATTTTATTTAGCCCAAAGGATAGCATTAGCCTGTAGCACAGTCGAGCTACGCTAAGTAGCTGATGACTCAAATTATCAAGGTCTTCTCAAGAACACACTTTTCCTGGAGGTTTTCTGAACACAGCATTCGTCACCTACGCTGGCGTCGTTAGTCACCTATGTTGGTGTTGCCCATCACCAGCGGAGCCTCCGGGTGTCTGTTCTTCAGCTGGACCAACTCCTCCAGTGAGGCCGGGGACACCCAGGTTGTCCTCTCCCCACGGAACACCAGCGCCTGCTGACTGACGCCCTCGGCCATCAGCTGGTGGAAAACAGAACACTTCCTTACAAAATAAAACATCCATCTGGACTCAAACGTTTCCTATTTCACTTTTTTAAAAAACAGAGGATTAATTTGAAGGAGCGCTACGTGGCACATCGCAGCATCCCCTGTGAGGAGGAGACTTTCTCAAGGTCAAGATACCAGATGATCTGAAAACCCTTGTGGACAACATCCTTGATGCCCAAGTTGCTGCCAGAGTGCCGTTGAGCAACATCACAGCAACACGCTGATGTCCATGTGTGAATGTGAGGCATAACTGTAAAGCACTCAGAGCATCTGCTTCATGTAAGAACATGCAAGAGTAATGTCACCCATTCACCACTCAACAGGACAGGGGCGCTGTTTTTCTAGTTTGTAAGTCACGTTAAAGACCGAATGCATATAATCTACATTTACACCGAGGAATCTTCATAAACAATCCGAATCCAGCCCGTTTTCCCCCCAAAAAAACAACAAGAAGAGTGACGCTAAAGATGGAAAGATTAGTGAGTTTAAAACTGTATGTACACGCTGTAAAACATCTGAGGACTTACGATCAGCTCTGGTGGGAAGATCAGCTCCTGACTCGGATCCAGAGGCAGAAAATCCGCCTCGTCGAACAACTTCGGCGTTCTCTGAAGCACGATAACGGGAAGAGAATTAAGTATCAGAACTCATGTTGTGTTGGTGTCAATGATTAGGTACAGATCACCAGTCAGGGGTCAAAAGATGGAACAAAAAGAAATAAAGGGAGGAAAAATAGAACTAAACTAAATGTGGAGAAACAGAAGTTACCAGTATCATAAAATAAAGGAGAAAAAAATTACAAAGTAATAAAAAACTTCCCCATGAGGATGGTGGAGGTCATGTGATCAGTTCAGCCACTAATTTTAAAGGCACTTTTGAGTCTCCAGTAATGAAGCTTTTGTTGAAGCAGCTGGCTGGGAAGCAAAGCCTCAACATCACAGCTCCATGTGGGTTGTTGCATCATGTTTGTGGTTTTAATACTTATTTTGGTGGCATTTTTCAGCCTATCTTACAGAGGCAAGGAGCAAAGCTTGCCTGGGCCGGGAGCACCCCAAACTGTGGTGTTTGGTACGCAACATAAGCCGTCCGCCACGGGCAGTCACTGGCATAATGGCCAGCACACCACAATCACTTCTGGTAGCATCAAAAGCACCAACAGACCAAAACAATGAGCCCACAATCTTGCCTCCTGCTGGAAGCTCTTGTTTACTACATGGCTTCCAGCACAGAAGCAAGCTGAGAGGAGCCACAAAGCTCAGCTCTCTACCCAATCACAACGCTCCGGTCAGGTGGAGGTCTTGGAAAATAAAGCAATGCTGACTTATGGTTTTGATTTATAAATAACATTAATACCGATAGAATAACTCCATTAATGTCAATTCTGTCATTTGTACAAAGTTAAAATATAACATATCTTTTAATGTTGAATAATGCACTAATTCTGAAGTTCTGTAACAACCACAGACAGATTGCAAAGGATTCTGGGTAAAATGTGCCTCTACTAAACACTGATTGGTTCAGTCATTCATTATGTAAACCAACACGTTAATGTGATGTGTGTTGGTGTTTACAGATAAATGTGCCTTTGTAAAATATTCAATTTTTTTATTTGTAAAAACAGGCATTTTTACGGAGCCCTGGAAGTGTCATCGCAAAATATTTTGCATGTGGAGAGAATGTGCACTCATTTTATTATAATGTGCGCACGTTTTATTATATTGTGCACACGTTTTATTATATTGTGCGCTCGTTTTAAGCACTGTTTGAGTAAAACAAGGGCACGATCTACTTAAACGTGGCCACAATTTGTAAAACGTGCACTCAATATTGTCTTTACATAAATGTTGGCTATTAGCCAACAAACCAGCAGACAGTGTAATACATTTCCCCATTAGAAATGGATCTGGTCAGAGTGTATCATCATGGTTTGGGCACACAAGGACATATAGAGAACTCCAGCTGCCCAGCATGACATCATCTGGAGTTTAAGCACATTAAAAAGGATGCTGAGGGTAAAGCGTCTCCCTGTCATGAGGATGACAATTTAGGCCATATTATGGAGTTCATTTTGAACGAAAGGAAAACGTGCGCACGTTTTATTAATTCAAGGGCTCAATTAAAGGAAAACGTGCGCATGAATTATCACGGCCAGGAAAACGTGCGCATGTTTTATTAATTTGAGATCACGTTTTATTAATTCATGGGCTCAATTAAAGGAAAACGTGCGCACAAATTATCATGGCCAGAAAAAACTATCACTTTAAGTGTGACCTCTCCCAGGTTCCGTACTTGCATGTAAATTAAGTTTGAAAAAAAAGCTTCTGTTTACGTTTTGCTTTTGAAAACACGAGTTCGACGTGTGGTTTTTGAACGTACGTGTGTGAGAACATAAATTGTGCGCTCTGAACTTTTACACCGTGCGGTTCTGATACATTTTGAGCTGGAACCGAGTACAGTGATTGAAAATATATCAGCCCAGGTTCAGGGCCAATACTGCCATGAACACTACTGGCCAGTAGATGGCAGTAGAGACCTTGAAAACTTGCCAAAACAAAATTCCAGATAATCTGTGTCTGCTACATTTAAGATGCGTGGAATTTAATAAATGCAAACAATAATAACGTCCATAAACCCGGAGAAAACGAGGTCTGTTAGAAAAGTATCCAACCTTTTTATTTTTTTCAAAAACCTGATGGATTTGAATCACGTGTGCTTGCATGAGCCAATCTTCAACCTTCGTGCGCATGTGTGTATTGTTTCACGCCTGTCGATTGCGTCATTTGCTGGGAAGCAGCCTTTGTGTGAGGATGGGTGGAGTCTCTCGTCGTTTTTTCTATGCAAGATAAATGGCGGAACAACTGGAGCAGCGCGACTGCATCAAATTTTGCCAGAAACTGGGCAACAGCCAGGTGGAAACCATTCAGATTATTCAGATGGCTTTCGGTGACGATCCTATGGGCATCACACAGATTAAGGAGCAGTACAACCAGGTTAAAGACGTCCGCACAACAGTGGAGAGCGAGCCGCGCTCCAGTCGGCCATCAACATGCTGAAATGACCAGATCATTTCCAAAGTGAACGCTGTGGTGATACGGGACCGTCATGTGACTGTCCGAGAAATTGCGGAAGAGGTGAACATCAGCACTTTTTCGGCACATTCCACTGTGACAGACGATTTGGCCATGAAAAGAGTTGCAGAGCAATTCATGCCGATGGCTTTGGCAGGAAGCTGATGGCGGAACAAAAGCGCCACCGTGTTGAAGTCTCACAGGACATGCTGTAACATGCCCACCTCTTCCACCATTCGGAAGATTCAGACGGCTTTTGGTGGCTTTTCAGTCGTGTAACTATCCAAGAAATTGTGGAAGAGGTGGGCATGTCACAGCACCCTATCCTACCCCATAATGCACTGCTGGGCACAGCATATATCCACACTAAAACCTTAAAAATTAGCGCATTACTTTAAAACTAAAACATATATCTGATATTTTCACTTTATAAAACTGACATTAGTTTAAATAACTTGTCCGAAATTAGTTTGGTTAAAAGTTGAACCATAAGTTAAAAATGTATGCCTCTGGATGACTTGGGTGATATTGCCCTCATATTAGTATGGGGTTAAAGGAAATGAGGGTTTTTTTTTTGGGACCAGTTCTTTGCCTGCAGAGGACAGAGTGGTTTCTTCTTGAAGCAGCTCTTCTCTGTTTTGCAGAGGGTAGAACTACACATCAGCTACAAAACATTTAACATGTAGGTGTTCAACTGATTTTAAATTTTATAAATTTCTGTAGCTTTATTTACCACGGTATCGGTCTAAAAATTATTGGACAAAAAATTATCGCAAGATAATTAGTCCGATAATGGTTTTTAAAGTTATCTAAAAAGATAATCCGATAATGAAAACATTATCTGCGATAATTATCGGTTATCTGAACTGTGCCCACCACTGCCAAGGACCAAGCCAGATCTGCCTTAATCTAGTGTTCAGGATTTTGCAAAACAAAAAAAATCTCCACTCACAGGTTCTGGTTCAGTTTTTTCTTCTTTGTTCAGGCAACAGTTCCCGTTTCCATTAATTTGGCAGCAGTTGTTTTCCTGCTGAGATTCAGTTACAAATCAATTAAAAACACCAAACATCAAATCAATTAAAAACACCAAACATCAAAACAATTAAAAACACCAAAAGTTCATCCAACACCTGGAATTTTACTTTTATTTCTGCTGCCTACCTTCAGGGTTTTTTTTTTTTCTAATCTCGGTAATAGTTGGCTCCGTCATCACGGTAACATACACAGACCTGTGACACACTTTTTATGAATGAATGTAATGGGGGGGGGGAGCTTTGTACCTGACAGAAGGTCCTGCAGCCGTCGATAATGGGCCGATAACCAGTGCAGCGACACAGATTACCTGAGGAAAAACAAAAGTCTGTACAGATCCAAGTGGCACCAAAATTTTCTGGACTGTGAAGAAACCATAGAAAAACCATTATTACTTTATCCCAATGCACTGTTAAACCCAACAGCCCATTTTAATACAATAATTAAGTTAATGAAACTCAAACTTTGACAAAAGTTATAGTCACTCATTTCCATTAATTAAACTAACTCAAAAATGAACTGTTGTTATCACAACTCAGTTCCTTTAAGTGCATTTAAAGTTTTAGGGCATTTAAGTGTTGGTGATGTATTTCCAGTGCATTCCATTCATTCGTGAGTTTGCGTCCCAAGGGGAGCCAGTGGGCGGAGTCATAACAACACAATGCAGAGTCAACAAGTAAACCAAAGAATGCATCAAAAAATCTAATCCAAAATGTCATGCAAATTTTTTAGGCAGAAATTTGTCACTTTATTGAAAAACATAAACTAGAATTACATAAGTTGAATTAACTATAAATTGTTAAGTCACTAAAACTTTAACAATTAAATTTTTGAAAATTATTTTATTTAAGTTGCCAAACTCAAATGGTTAAAGGCAATCGGTTTCCTCAAATGGTTTGAGTTCAACTAACTCACTGAGTTTTGCAGTGTGCAAAATTTAAAGACTGTTTTTCCTTCTCTTGGTACCTGGACCTGAATCCTGGTTGGGCTGAAAATACAAAGCTTGAGAAGATGAAAACAGTAAAAGATCAAAAGCGGCAAAAATCGTTAAAGAAACGCTGTTGGGATCTTGGACTCAAGCTCCGTCTCAGACTGTGGAATAAAATCAATAAGAGGAGGAACAAACCCGCCAGGGCCTGAGTGATGTCGTCCATGGTGGGTTGAGGTTTGTTCCTCAGCAGCGTGTAAATGGACATCACCATCCCCGGAGTGCAGAAGCCACACTGGGAGCCGTGAGCTTTGGCGATTCGCTCCTACAGTCAAACACATCAAACCGTATTCTGTAACCGTTTATTTTCCAACAAAACGTCAGTCATGGATTCCAGAACACGTGAGCTATTCCAGACCTGAAGATCTGAGTTACACAGGGTTTTGAGCACACAAGGCTCTGACCTGTACGGGGTGGATCCTGGCCTTGGTGCTGCCGATGCCCTCTGTGGTGGTGATGGCGGCGCCGTGGAGATGACATATTGGCAGGAGGCAGGCGTTGACAGAACGATGGCTGACAGGACAGTGAAGGCAAACAGAGATGGTGAATCCAAGACTTAACATCCAACCAAAAACATCTCAGGAGCACTTTGATGTTTGTGGACCTGCGAGACCAGAGCATTACTGCCATGAATACTAACAATACAAGAGTATATCTACTACTGCTGTTCATGAAAGCATTAATATTTCCATGGTTTCTGACAAAGAGATGTTTTTTAAACCATCAAACTTAAATGCATCCTTCAACTTTACTTAGATGAAGGAGGTGATAAATGTTGAGGGTTAGAAATTCTGGGAATTTTAAAATTTTAGTAAACTGGTACTGCAGTTAATTTAGGAGTCAAATGCATTTCCATTCCAGGACACAGAAACAGACAGACAGACAGACAGACAGAGGAAAAGTAACACAGTAGTAAACTCTGAGGTCGACAGTAGTAAATATGATTACCACGTTCAGTTTTTTTAAAATCACCACATTTTTTCCAAAAATTTATTTTATTTGCACTTAATTTCCCTCAAATTAAACTTCACCGTCAGTGACTGTGACTTTTTTTTTTTTTTGGTTTGGGATGAAGGATACACAATGGTTTTGTTGCCACGCTGGTAACGGGACAACATAACCGTGCACGCCCCGCAGCCTCCGCCGCCACAGCCGGACTTGGCTCCGGTTAACCTCACTGAAGTCCGAGTTAAGGAAAAAAACAAACGCTGTCGGGCTTGGAAACCTGTAGATGGTGCTCATGAGAGACAGGAACAACAGAATATTGCTTGTGGGTTTGAAACTCTTTAAGGATACACTTTTCCCTGAGGAAGGACAGGAGCATCGTTTCAGGGTCGGCATGATCCTCCGTTACCTGATTAAAAAAAAAAAAAAGCATCACATGACCTGAAAATCATCATCATCCTTAATTGTTTTCACAAAGTGAAAACAGTCTGAGTTCTGCTCTGAGGCAGCCGTGAAGTCAGACGTCTGATTTTCGGTGTTTCTTCATGTGTGAAAGCTTTATTCTATTTGTAAAAATCAGAATAGGAGTTTTTTCTTACCGCTGTCTCCTGTCTTCTTGCTCTGGGGTTGGTGAGGTTTGACCTTACTTGTGAGGAGCCTTGAAGCAACTTTGTTGCAATTTGGTGCTATATAAATCCATTAAATTGAAACTGAATTAAAATTAAAAGGCATATTCCACTTTATTTTTTTAAATGTAAACTTTTCTCTCTGCCGGGGATCTGGGTTTAGACTCGTCGACAGGAAGAGAAGCTCAACTATCCAGTACGGACTCTGAGTAGAGCTGCTGCTGCTTCTTTGCATCAAGAAGAGCCAGCTGAGGTGGTTCAGATGCCCTGGCCGTCTCCCATACGGAGTCTTCCTAGCACGTCCAGCCAGGAGGTCCCCGGAGAAAACCTAGGCCACACAGGAGAGATTAGATTCCCCAGCTGCCTTAGGATTCTCCGGGAAGAGTTGCAGGACTTGGGGGAGGATAGGGAAGTGTGGAATGAGCTGCTTGCTCTGCTGCCACCGCGAGCTGGACCCGGATAAGCAGCAGAAAACGAATGAATGAAATTCTGTTCCATCCCTTTTCCTTGTGCGTCTCTTCCACCCTGTACCTCTTGTTCTTCATGCCATTTTACTTCCCCCTTCCTTTTCTCTGCCAAGTTCCAAAGTCAAACCTCTTGTCCATGTCGTAACACCTGAGTAACGACTCAAGTAAAGGATTCCCTGTCGGGGTGAAATATGGTGGGGATCTTGTGTGTCCTGTGGTCACTACGGAAACCATGAAGGCCCAACAGGAACCTTGAACACGAGATGGGCCAACAACAAGAAGTCCTCAGTGTTGGTTCCGGAGGAGGAGGTGACGGTTTTGCGTCCCGACGTGCCTCAAAGCCACCACCATCATCCTGGTTCCAAAGAAGTCGTCTCCCTACTGCTACGATGACTACCGCCCGGTCGCACTCACTACCATCATTATGAAGTGCTTCGAGCGGCTAGTCATAGACCACATCAAATCTGTTCCCCCCCCCCACACACACACACACACACACTGGACCCCTACCAGCTTGCATATCGGTCCAACCGCTCGACTGACGATGCTATCTCCACTGCCCTCCACTCAGCCCTAACTCACCTGGAGACCAAGGACTCACAGGTCAGAATGCTGTTCATCGACTTCAGCTCAGCATTCAATACAATCATCCCCCAGCAGCTCATCCACAAACTAGCCCAGATGGGGCTCAACACCTCCCTGTGCAACTGGCTGCTGGACTTTCTTAAGGGGAGACTACAGGCAGTTCGCGTTGGCAGCAACACCTCCAGCACCATCACACTGAACACAGAAGCCCCCCAAGGATGTGTGCTGAGCCCCCTCCTCTTCACTCTGCTGACCCACAACTGCACACCTACATCCAGTTCCAACCTCTTCATCAAGTTTGCAGATGACATGACTGTGGCGGGTCATATCAACAACAACGATGAGACAAGCAAAAGGAGTGAGGTGAGCCGCCTGGCCACGTGGTGCACGGACAACAATCTCCACCTGAACGTGGAGAAGATGAAGGAGACTGTCGTGGACTTCAGGAGAGAGCCCGCTCAGCACGCTCCACTAACCATCAATGGTGCTGAAGTGGGGCGGGTGAGCAGCACAAAGGTCCTGGGTGTACACATCTCCCAAGACCTGTCCTGGAACATCAACACCACATCTCTGGCCAAAAAAGCCCAACAGCGACTCTAGTTTCTGTGGAAACTGAGGAAAGCAAGAGCCCCGACCCCCATCATGTACTCCTTCTACAGGGGTACCATCAAGAGCATCCTGACCAGCAGCATCACTGTGTGGTAGGGTGCCTGCACCATATCCTGCCGCAAGACCCTGCAGCGCACTGTGAAAGCAGCTGGGAAGATCATCGGTGTCCCTCTCCCCTCTCTGCTGGACATCTACCACACCCGCCTCACCAGCAAAGGCACCAGGATCGCAGGTGACCCCACCCACCCAGCTCACAGTCTTTTTACCCTTCTGCCGTCAGGGAGGAGACTGCAGAGTCTCCAGGCCAAGACCAGCAGGCTCAAAGACAGTTTCCTCCACCAGGCAGTCAGGATGCTCAACTCCCTCTCTTCTCTGCCCCCACTCGCACCCCCCGTGACCCCCCCACCCCACCCCCCCACTGACCCTGCATGCCCATGCACACCTCACTTTATCCTCCCCATTGCACTATTGCATCCACATCAGGACTGCCTGTACTGATACATTAGTATACAGTCATTGCACTACATCAGCATACTGCCACTTGCACCACTGTATTATACTGTTATACTGTATTACACTGTACTATCATATTTAATGTCATACTGTTTACAATAGTACACTTTTGCCATTTGCACAACAGCATCATACTGTTATACTTACACGACCAACACTGTTTTATATTAGTTTTATTTATGGAATAATAACTAATACTTATCCAAAATACACTCAACAAAAATATAAACGCAACACTTTTGGTTTTGCTCCCATTTTGTATGAGATGAACTCAAAGATCTAAAACTTTTTCCACATACACAATA